>NW_022157136.1:0-281943 GCF_007821495.1 Lachnellula hyalina | reverse complement strand
AGACAAGCGAGTTTTGGTGCATCTATTCCGCCACTTTTTTCTTCCGTGGAGAGAATGGCCATGGAGGCGGCCGCTTCTGCCTTAGGCTCAAATGTAATCCATGCCATGATCCACTGGGCTGGTGCTCCGATTAATTTTGACGACAAGCAAGCAACACTCCTCAACATCACATCACTTGCATCGCTGATGGTAATTCTCAACCACTACCCAATCCGCTTGATATGCTAACCATCTGTATAGCCCCAAGCATAATGATTGTCAAACCTCCACAATTGCGGCCTATTCCCTCTTTTCTGCTCCCGTTTGCGCAGCCACTTCCCCACGCTCGACGTCTGCATCAGCGCGTTAAAGCCGCTCCAATACCACGCCCGACACCATTCGTGCCAGATGCACAGACATTCCTCACTCTTATCGGGCGCAAATTGAGCCAGCATGCGTCAAAGATCCCTTCATGGGACGCGCTCTTCTCGCTGACCTCTGCTCAGCTCCGAGAGCTGGGTGTTGAACCACCCCGGACTCGGCGGTACCTCTTACGCTGGCGGGAAAAGTTCAGGAATGGGCAGTTTGGCATTGGTGGTGATATTCAGCATGTGGAGAATGGGACTGCAGAGCTTCGCGTAGTAGAGGTAGCTGGTCAACATGGAGGGAACCATAAGATCATTGTCAACGTGCCTGCAGGAGGCAGTGCGCCTCCGAAGACGCTGACTGAGGACATCGTGCCGATCAACGGCGTGCATATCAAGAGAGCACACACCATTGTAGGACCACACGTTCAGCCGCTGAAAGGGGGCAGGGCTGCTAAGATCGAGGTGAAGGAAGGCCTGTGGGAGGACAAAAGAGGACATAAGATTGATGGAGGTGAAAGACGACAAGCCGAGATTCGAGCAAAAAGGAGGGGAGAGGAGAGACGTGCAGCGAGATAGACAACTACATTGGGATGCCGTTATTGTAAGATTATGATTCTGGGGCTATGTGTCGCGTGCAGACTTGCAATTGTGGTGGCTTCGTTGGCGTCATGTCAGCAGGATATGTGTTTGAATTCTACATAGCTGCTTCTAGAAGTTCTGTTCTGGCACGGCTACAGATCATTTGTACGACCACGACCACAATACATTTTGAATATGATTATTTAGCGTCCTTTGCGAGTGTCAGGGGTCGTGATGGAGAGATGATTAGAGCGCTCGGCTCCAGTGCCGTGGATGCAGGATTCTTTCAAGGTCATCTGTCTAAGGAACACACGGCGTAGAGTCAACATCAGTCGAGCCATTTACTGGTAGGTCGTTCGGCATGTTCTTGGCGAACCGCCTGGGCCTTTTCTGGGTAATTGTACAAAACCGATCCTTTAGTAGTAAACCGTGTATCCGAGCCGTAGCTATTTAAACTCAACTATTCCTTCCGATGCGGGATATGTCATTGTCTTCCAGGATTCGTCCGGAAGCAGCCTCTTTAGGGATTCAAGGTAAGTGGGGAATGCCCAGGAGGGCGGAGGCTGCTGATTGATGATTCATACTTGGCCGTTAGGCCAACACTTACGGTAAAGGGAATTAGTCGGCACCGACAATGTTAATGGTGGTCTGGCATTCGAGAAATCGGAGAGACAATGCTCCATCTTATGAAAATGCGTATAATGGCGCCGTGTAGGGCTCACTCAGCGGGCATACCTATAGGCAGGTCCTACTGCACATAACTCCTGCCTGGCAGGACTCGCGGAGACTCGCAAGACGAAGACGACGCGCGACACATTACCAACCTTACCTACCTATAGGTATCCCTCATAGGGGGAGCGGTGGAGGCCCTCAGGCCAGCAGGTAGGTGACAATTGACAAGGTTTGATGGAGGCTCCTCTACTAGCGCTGCAGCATGCCCTATTTGAGTGCCATAACATCCTGATGGATAGCAGCTATACCGTACGGAGAAGGTCCCTACCTCCACTCTTCACTCTTCACACGTTCTTCATGGACCAGGTAGAGCCAAAGTATGCGTCATCTTGACGGCTGACTACACATCGAATCTCTCCAAAGACTCATCTGTCGCAAGATCTGGTCTAGAGTACGCAGTGCGGCGTGGGTTGATGGCTGTTGTGCATGGAAATCTGACGGATGCCTGAAATTGCGATCCATCATTGCCCAATGGCCCCTGTACAGTCCGGGACCGAACGCAGGAACAAGCCTCTTTCTCGCTACAAGTCCCCCCTCCCTCTGCCTGGATACCAAGCCAAGTCCCCTATTATTATTGCTATTGTTATTGTTAGGTATGCTTGAATCACGAGGGACCGTACTGTACAGTAGGATCAATTACAGTCTCCACGCCTTTCCCCCCTTGAGGATTAGCCCCCATGTGCACCCTGCTCTACTGGGATCCTCGGATTTCGTCCCGTATTCTTATTTTCAGAGGGCTTGAAAAGACCAAGTCATCAGTAGCCATTCGCCAATCACCTTTCATCTCAAGGTTGATCTAGGTCAAGGCTGCCTTGATGGACGAACAGCGGTATGGTTACAATTGCCTGTCCCAGTCTACTCTGTTTGGTATGCACCTGCATCACGTTCTTCGCCGTTGTGATTTTATCTAGACTCTATGGAGGCCTTGCCGGTGCTTCCAAAATGATGACTTACTTTCTCTTCATTCGTCCCACTCTAGGTAGTGGTTGACTTATATATATAAATATATATCCTCTAATCCTCTCCCAGCCTCTGCTCTCTTTCACCTGCTGAGCATCACTACACTGCACTTCACTGAACCTCCCCCCCCCCCATCTATCTAGACTTGAATTTTGTACTGTATTGTTACATTAAAAGCACTTTAGTCTCAGCGCAGCACTTTCATTGGAACAGCATTTGAGTTGATGATTCTTCAATCGACTTGTATCACCCGTCCTCGGATAGTCGCCAAACTCTCCCGGAAAGCATATGAACAGCCCAATCACCAAACTATATCTCACCTAGTAGATGTATGTACTTGCCCAGCTAGACGTGAAAATACCTCAAGCTGAATTTCTGAAGGGAATCTCGGGCCCATGAGAACGAACCCGTTGAGAACTCAGAGAAGCTCACTGAAGAACATCCAAATCGCAACATCCCCATTATCACAGTTGACGATCCTGATCAAAACCGAGTCATCAAGGAAGAATCATCAAGCACTGAAACCGAAATGTCATCTTCCCACCGCTCCTCACACCACTCCAGTTCTTCCTCGAAGGGGAAACACTCTTCCTCCTCCAAATCCAAGTCACCCAAAAAGGATGACTGGTCAGATATCACAGACCCTGAAGAGAGAAGACGTGTTCAAAATAGAATTGCACAGAGAAAATTCCGTGCGTGATATCACTTACAAAAACAGAACATGGTAACTGATTAAGCCATGAATAGGAGACAAGACAAAAGATGCCAAAGAGCGCCAGGAGCGCGACGCCGACAACCAAGCTCACGCAGGGCACTCATACAATACACCAGACCCTGACGAAATGGGTGGAAATGACGAGCTGTCCGGGCTTCCCTGGGGATCACTTTCCTTGAAACATGTGGTATCGAAGGGCAGAGCCAAAGAATCAGAATCCCGCAGAGGCTCCCGAAGAGACGAAGAACGGAGGAGTCCCTATGAATCTCAGTACGGCGCACAAGAGCCGGCTTATGAAGACAGAGACGCGTACTACGAGGCAGATCCAGAACATCACGAGGAGGGCGATCGAGCATATTATGACTATGGTTCCAATAGTGGAAGTTACGGGGGCAGCTCTCACTAGTGCAATATTGGGGTTTCTTTTTGTCTTTTTATGTGAGCCCAAAAGCAGTAAACATAGGAAACATTTGCTGATTATAGACAGAGACTTTTCTAGATACACTGTTCGCATTATCTATACGATGTTACGGCCTCACGAAATGGGATTTAAATTCTAATTATTTTGCCTTTCTGCGCGGGGTTTTTGCGTGGGGTATGATTTAGATTAGGGGATAGATTTCATAATTTCTCCATTCTAGCGGGCGGAGAGTGAGAAACTTAGGCAACGACCTTTGATCATAGTTCTTTGGGAACTTGGCCATGCCAATTACGTTTGGAAGAAGCTTGAATCCGGGGCGCTTAGATACTCATCTCTTTCTTTACGATTCTGTCAGCATTTCGAGTACTTAGATCTTCGGAGTGTTGCATGTACGATCTTATTCACCTCGGCTTGCTTAATTGTCATCATTCGTATCTCAGAGGTCAACTCTGCATGTATTTCTAGATAGCTATTCATAATTCATTGTTCTATGACTAATTTTCAAACCGGCTTGACCCAGGTGCCTTATGCTGTGAAACGCAAGTTGTACCGTGTGACACTATATAGCGCGTAAGAGGAGTAATGCATGCGGCTAGGGCTAAGGCTGGGAAGAGCTGAAGGATTGAGGAATAGAGTCACGCCAGCTTTGACAGGTTGATATAGGTAGGTAGGTATATTGCAAGGGGTCGAGTGTAGTGGCTGAACTATCGCCAAGTCAAGTGGACGCAAGTCTCCTTTCACCCCAGGAATAGATAACGCACTTGACAAAATAAATTGGTGGGTTTGTACATGCAGGTATTGAAAGCCTTGATGTTGAATTTCTGAACCTTGTTCAGCTGTGACTTATTGGGAGCATAAGCAGTAGTGGTACAACATATGTCGGAACTGCCGTAAATCTGGAGCGGTGGATCATCCTTGACAAAAATCCGGAGAAATCCCATATTCCGGAGTAGTAAGGAGATATATCTACAGTCACTGGCGTCAGTACTGTATATCCCGTTAGACTGGGATGATGTTTGAGGTGGAGGGAACGAACAAAGCAGAATTAGTTATAGAAACTGCTAGGAATAGGTATAGTAGGATACCCTACGGGAATTTGCTAGGAGGATCTTTGGGTATATTCATGGTAAGAATGCCTGTTCTTAAGGGATCTTATGGCAGTGACTTTCGTCTGACCATAATATGGGCCCTTATAGTTGATAGACTTATTTATGGTTGAATAACCGTATATCGCTATTTATACGCTAGCCTAGGTTACTATTTATTGGCCGAACTATGGTTAGTTGACCGTAGGTGAATTTTATTAACTACCTATGAGGAACCGTATTAGGGCCAGACCAAAGCCGGTACGGATTCTCTGAAAACGGTCATTTTACTATGATTTACCGGAAAATCGCCCCAGGAAAATTCCATCAGGTAAGGTAGGACATGTTTTCTTGCAGTAGCTGCAGCTAAATATAACCAATGTATAATTAATTAATGATACCGTGATCAATCTGCCTGCCATTAAGGTAGGCCGCCGGCCGAGTGAGAGTGAAGTGAGATGTGCAAAATAAGGTTTTGGCGATTACCCGCCAATCAAAGCACCAGAAGCTTACTCGAACATCACATCCCATCATCACCACAAGCAAGCAGTGGGCGGGTTAGTGAATCAGAGATCTAACGTTCCCAAAACAGCTCAATTGCGCCTCGCCATACAACATAGGGTATATCAGGGACATCACATATACGCCGATGAGGCTATTCCAAGCATCAGCACGATGACGGACACGCGCTCAAGGTCACCAGGGTCAACCATTGACGATGGGAGATTCTCAGAAATGGACGACCAGAACGTGACGCATCCTTCTTCGCCCGTTCGCGCAGATCCAAGAACGTCCCTACAGCACGTCTTAGGGACTGATTCGTCGCGGGATACCCCTCCATCCAAACCAAGCGCAGACTTGACAGAGGACGAAGAGGCCAGAACTCCCGGTCCCGCCATCGCAGATACCCCCACTACGATCACAGCTGGCACCGGGCGCAAGAAGAAGGATGCCGCGGCAGGAAATACACAGCAAAACACTTCGATATACAGCGGTAATAAGGTTAGGCACCTGAAGAAGGATGATGGAGAACCACTATGGCGAAAGGATATACAGTACGATTTTCTCAAGGCGGTGTTCGAGGATGATACGGCATGCTTCACAAACAGCTACGAACCCGATAACATTGGCAAGCAGACATTTGCAAATTTATATATAGACGCAATGGCCAGGAGTAGTAAGACCAGCAAGATTTTGAGAGATAAGCTGTTGACCGAGCATGAACCAGCCAAGAATATGGCAATGGTTTGCCTCCTGGTCAACTTGGGTCGCATGAACACTACTTTAAACTGTTGGTAAACTTGTTTCGCATCTCGAAGTTTACTAATATTTCTGCAGTCTTTCCCGAGATGCGAGCACAACTTCGAACCTACCATGCCATTCCATCTTTACAAGCACACCAAGACCCAAACTCCTACAAGCAGCTTCAAGATGCTCCCAGACTCAAATCAATACTCAAAGGTGCTTCTGAAGATAGACCAGAGCCCAACACGCTAGAAAAGATCAAGGCCCGACAAGTCCCTCGGACAAATCCCGTCAATCTTATATTCGTTCTGTCACAGTTCGCGCCGAAAGTCACCGAACTTCATTTCCCCCCAGGTCGAGACTTTTATGACCTAATCATGCGGACAAACTTATCTAGCGAATCGAGAGCAAGGGCGTTCTTGTGGTTGATGTGGTTTTATCTCGAATCCGATTTTACCGAAGAAGGCGCCGACGAGAACGTGTTTGGTGCAGGCGTTGACTATGAGGTCCAGGTTAGAAACCAGGGCGTCCCTAGATTCGTACAGCTGAAGCCAGAGGAACAAGAGGCAGAGAACATTGACAGCCCAGAGGAGCTCGAGTACGGCCACGCTAAGATGCGAGAAAGAAAACGAATCATCGAAGCAGACCAAATTGCGTTCCAACAAGAGCATGGCCCACCAAAACGAGGCCCAAAGCCAAAACTACATTTACCTCCAGATGATACTGGCTCTGCACTCATGGGAAGAATGCGACCAAATAACGAAGAGTTTGGTGCTAGTCCCGGAGGAATGATGAGTCGGATGCGGCCCAAATATGAGTCCGACCTCGACAGCACTCGCTCTACACCACCGCCTCGAGCCCTTGGTACTAACATGCGCATACAAAGCGTCCTTAATACCGGCGGCAAGGGTCGAGGCTCCTTGAAGCACCAGGTTACCGAAGGATCCTCGCCTGTAGCTCAACCACTCGAAAATATTCCATCGATGAGACGCTCACGCCCTTTGACCGCCCACCAACTAGCCGTGGAACGGAACCGCAATCAGCGCGTTGATTATATTCTGTCTCGCGGCTTAAGGAAGAAGCATCACCATTCCAGAAAAGGACGCAAGCAAGAAGGCGCCTTTGTCAGGGCTATGAGACGTATCAACAGTGTAATCGACCCCCTCGAAGACAGCGAAGGCGAAGAACATTTGCCAAGAAATCCCGCTCCCTTCAGGGAGAGAGGCTTTGGTGGTCTCGTCCAGCTCGATAGCGAAGAAGACGATTTTGGCGAGGAGATGTCAGCATATGCTGCCGCTTTCCGTCGCATGGAAAGGAGACTCGCTCGCTGGGATGACCAGAAAGATCTGAACCTGGGCGTTATGGGTACGAACCGCGTACCATTCGCTACGAATGGGCATGTTCGAGATGACGACGAGACTGAGGACGAGGCTCCCTTGGAAGCTTTCCAACCCCGTCGTAATGGCAATCTAAGTGAGGGTCTTGACGATATTGATAAAGAGATCTTGGGCTTAGGTAGTGAGGCGGACGATGATGAGGATCTCAACGATGATGATAAAATGCTGCTTGGACTTGGGGGCGAGGAGACGGAGGATGATATTAGTGACGGGGCTATGGATATGGATTAATGGACGGAGTTGCTAGCTGTACTTGTATAACCATGGGCGGTTTCCAATGGCGTATCTGGTGTGGCTTTGGAGTCTGGCATAGATATTGTCTGGTATCTTTACCTGAGCCAGTAATGCAAAAGCGATGTTTTATTTCTCTCTTCGGCAGCATCAAACTCGACCGATGAGATTACTTTACACCACTCAGAGGGTCACAACCCTACAATTGATGGACCTGTGATTTACGGACTCTTTCAAGTTGAATCTTCGGTTAGTGGAAAAGGGGTTTTAGCGAATGGCGGCGTTCGTGCAACCTCGTGCGAAGCAAAATACCTTCTGAGGTTTGCATTTGAACCAGAAGATGGAGCAATGAGACCATATTGTCATTATATTTGGTTAACTTCGGGGCAACAAGACAAAGCTGGGGAGATGATTACTGCAGTCTATAAATATGGAAAATATATCTTTTTGCAAATGTACGTAGTATTAACATGTTAGTTAACCTGAATGGTCTGAAGTGCGGCCGAGGGACAATGCTGAGTAGCAAGGCTATTCTCGAAAATTGCGTAATCTTCACTTGTCTTGCATCCTCAAGTGAATATTCTATATCAGAGTAGTAATTCACCCTTCAGGGAGACTAGGTGGGGCCTTTCTCGTGGGTAGATCTTTCTTTCTGTCAGTTCTCAAACAGCCAAACCCACGCGCAAAGATCCAACATCACTCTAACAATTAAGCACCCACTGCAGCAATAATGGCTTCACATACATCAATGGCCAGCGTGCTCACGCCAGAGAATTGGCTATATCCAGATACAAGCAACAGGGAGCTTCAGTCCCAAAAGACTTCACCATTCAATCCCAATGGCTTCACCCCAATCAATCAATGCTGCATCACGAAAACCGTCCCTCCGACTATGAAAGATTCTCTTCAAACACACAGAGATGAAGATCAAGAGTGGCTTGGAACATATCAAGACAGTGAACCATTCGCTGTTCTCAAGGCTGCTACTCAACCTCATGAACGCCGCCCTCATAAATTCAATCCGTCTCCCAGGTTCGAACAAGGGGATGGCATCGGCAACGCATTCGATCTCGAGGATGCTCATCGAAAAAAGCGCCTCTGCCAGCCTAAATCCCCATCTCCCCAAATTGGACAGCTCAAGAAAGGTCCTGGACTGCAATATCTAATCAACTTCAAGGTCACCAGGCCAGCACTCCGATATACGACCGGCCTTCTATCCCCACCTCCTTCAGGAAAAGCACCATCTGTGGAATGCTTCCAAACAATATCCCACACAGTACCTACCGCCAAGGGCAGTGGAATCACTTCGATCACTCCCCTTTCTTCGCCAGCCCATAACTCCTCCCGAAACCCGTCGATTTCATCTCGATCTCCCACCACCGCGCCCATCGACCGACCCAAGAATTTCCGTGAAGCATGTGACATGTTCGAGAAGCAGCACGAGATTTCATATTCTGACCCGAAGCGCTGGAAACGCCTAAGGTCACCTTCGCTTTCAGATGATGAAGATGAGACGTTTGGGATGAGAATCCAGCCGCCGTTCCATCATGAAATGGAGGATGGGTATGATACGAAGTTTGCTAGGCGTAATTATACATGCAACAAAGTCTTACTCGAAGATGCTAAACATTGCTTATGTTGAGGAAGATGGGGGGGAGGAACTGTTGGAGGTGGTGGAATCAGAGGAACATCATGGACGTTACGCTTTGACTAAGCCATTCTTTGTGCTCCCCCATGAGTCGTGGAATTAGAGCTGTTCGGCTGCTTTAGAAGGGTCTTGGGATGAAGTAAACTGGGGATCTCATTGGTTGTAATTTGACAGGCTTTGGGAGTCTGTAGATATACTTTTCGAGCTGTGCTCACATATGTCTCGCAGCTCTTGAATCTATCCTGCAAGACATAAAGCCGACTCGGTTCTTCGCAAATCGCTCTGGATGTCTTCAGCTGAGATAGATCTCTCACCACTTGTGATCACTTCCTCTTGCTTAGAGATACATCACACTCTGCCCCCCCGCCCCCGTCCCCCCCCCAAAAAAACCACGAACTTCTTTCATTCTTGCAGTCACATTTACGTCAATAGTGCGGGTTTCCTTTATCTTCCACTGCACTTATCTTTTGGAGCGATCGCAGGTGGAAAAGTATTAAGTATCTTTAGCATTTGACATGGAGGCATTGGGCTACATGAAGTGGAGGAGGTTTCATGGATCTGAAGGAGAAAAGGATAGATAGGACTGGGCGCAAAAAATGGAGTGGCGTATTAGCAGAGAAGGAACAGAATTTGCGAATTAGAATTCGGACGCGTAGCACCAAGAACCGCGGAGTTTTATAACCCTCCACCAGCTCCCCTCCACTATAAAAAAATACTATCAATTTCAACTTTCAGATTAGGGGGATTCACAAATAAAATCTTGGTTGGAGCAATCCCCTATTACGAGCAGGAAAGCCACATCTTAGCGCAATACCCCTATGCATTCAATAGAGGCCGAAGACTCTCAGAGCGATGTCCAAAAGAGAAGAGTAGTGGCATATTAATTTCGGTTCTTAATCGATAGTCACCTTGACTCTGAAAAGGCGCATTCTTAAGACACCGGGTCTTGCGAATCGAGTCAACAAGCCGAATCAAAAGAGTGACAACAGCAATGCCACTAGCAGATACGCCCAGTCCGCCCAGTATTGGCGCGTGCAATTCTTATAACGTAACGTGGGAAATAGTCGTGCTCAAGCCTCAAATGCGAAATGTTTCGGGACGGAATATATAGAGGGAAAGACGTTATATTTTGCGCCGCCCAGCCTTGCTGCTGCATGTGATTCGCCAGTCGTGGACCAATTACTACAGCCGTAGGGCGTTCTGGAAGAGTTCAACAAACTGTCTGACAGCTTCAGTATACTTGCCACACAACTTGGGAGGTTGTGCTTGGCACTGCTTAGGTTTTGACGTGTATTAAGGACGGCGAGGCTCATAAATATAGAGGTTGAGAAGCACGCAGATAAATGGGCTTGCCTGGATAGAGAAACAGCACTCGTCGTTACATGTATGTCCCATTTGGCCTGGCACATTTTAAAACTGGGACGCCTTCTTCTAGGTAGGTATGACTTGGCTGATAATACGTGCCTATGAGCTATACAATTGGATATGCTGACTTGGAAAGCGTTGCTCCATCTTGAATGATATTCGGTATATGAATACGGTTCGGAATTGCAATTGGACTAGTCTATAAGCAACACTTGTATTTCAAGGCAATAGTATATGGACCACTAGGTGACGAGCTTCTTTACACGATGCAGACTCTCACAGATGCTCAATGATTTTACAAAGGCTCGCAGATAAACCCAAAAATCAAGACTCGACGTAAACAACGTGTGATGCCAGCGTCTTCTAGAGAAGTAGAGTAGCCTAGAAGACCGAGATGCCATTCTGAAAGCAAATGAAGGTATCATAAAGCATCCACCCTAGCAAGGTCTCCGCCTTTGGAATATTTTATGGGACACTGCTTTGACCTACTTCTCAATGTTGAGTTCTAGAATAGAATGAAGCCTGCAGCAAGATGTATGTCTCTGATCGTGTCCACAAAGGGGTAAGTCCTCACCTCATCTGAGGCGATCTCCGATTCGGAACCGGCACGTGAATGTAACATCAACCTTTTCTCTTCTACGCGCGCCAGCCTCTTCTATTCTTACTATTTTCCTAACCCACATTTCACACAAACGAATAACAAATAGCAAACCCCCACCGCTCTTATCTTAATCATGACATCTTAGGGTCATCAGATCAGCCAACTTTCCTCATTGCTTTTGGATATCTTGTCATCGAGGCGCACTGCCCCGCGATATGTCATATTTGCTTTGTTGGTCCATGTGGACGGCGTGGAGTTCGGTGGTGGTGTACAGATGCTTGCAGGTACTTGTATTTGCTCTAAATCGATCCAGGACACCCGTCCCGCTAGATTTGTGCGGTCGAGGAGAGGGCCGAGCCGGTCGTATCATTACCTGCTCGTCGGAACAATGAGCAAGTTTCCCTTTTCATGCTCGTATTGGTTCAAGCAAACCATCTCGGAGATCAGATGTGCTCTCATACCGGCTACAGCGGTAAAGCTTCACTTGGTGTACAAGATTTGCTGCTAATGAATCTGACCTGGGACACAGCATTACCTATTGGAACGGATTCAGGTACAACAAATCAGAAAGGATGCATTCTTTGATCGGGATACACCAACAGCGTGCAATTCCTGCATGTTCCCGTCGATCATGCATGCACTCGCTCGTGTCCTCGCAGCGGGATATGATCATTCATTCAATAGCACTGCGGGGTCGCCGGTGGAGCTCATCTTAAATTGTTTTTGATGGCATTCAGTGGGCGCTGAATGCTGCAAGTGGACATTTCAGGTGCGGCTGAGAGAGATATTAAATAATAAATAGGCGCCGAAAAGGGCAAAATGATATGCATGGAGAAGCGAACAGAGTAAAGAATTGCGGATGATAATGTAATAGGAATTATATCAAATTGACGGTAGCAACATTTTGAGACAAATCCACGTTTGCAATTAACAATCAACCGGAGATTGGTAAACGTTGGTTCACCTGTGGTATCTATCCCTCGTAGGCAGAAGTCTAGATGATGAGGAGACGGATTCGAAGCCGGACCGGTTCAGTGCTTGCACAACGGCCCGAGTAAGCCGCATATGCGGGGTTCTTCAACGATTGCCCCTCAGAATGCAAAGATTGTGATGTATCAGATGGCGATTGCAGATAAGAGGATCGATGTTTGCTTGGATTGATTGAGCTGCAGAAGTGCAGGTGGGATGAGGGGTAGAGAGGGGAAGAGATCTATCGAGAATCCGGCTAGTTTAGACTCTGGGAATAGATATAGAGGGACAAAGTAGGGCAGCAGCAGGGCACAGCTAGCAGCCCTGATGAAGCAGTGCACACGGTGAGTAATACAGTATAGGATAGGATAGTATAGTATAGCAGGGTATAGTACGAGCAAGGCTTCAGCACTCATGCACGAGAGTTTGATTTTGGAATCATACAGCACGCTAATACTGACGGAGCATCGATAGTATACTAAATTCCTGATGGCATGGTGACAATGGTGACAGTCAAAGGCTTACTGAAGCATGTGCAAGGTAGCATAAGAGAGGAAAAGGTTGCGACTTCTCCGATCACCTACTAAGATAGGTAGGTACGGTACACACCTACTATAGTACCGCTTGCTGTTGTGTGACCCACGGGAGACAGAGCCTCTTGATACTAGCAAGATGACTGTATGAGATGATGACTGTGTTGCACAGTACAGTACTGGTAGAGGCTTTCAGTTTCCCCGTCAGAAGTGCAGTCTGTCATGTCTACTCGAGTGCAAGCGTCGCAAATAATAGAATGTCAAAAGCAAGGCGAAGACGCCCGCACGCGCTTATGTGAGCCTAAGCCTTCCAACACCTCAAGGCAAGGTATAGTACGCTGAATTGGATGAATATGGATGTATTCGAGTACAACACTACCATACTACCATAGTAATATTTCCGAGGGTACCTACTGTAAGAACTACTTGGTGGTATTTGGGTAGGTACACGTACATTACATTACCGGCCCGGTACTTCTCCTACCTCACACACTACTTGTTCTATTTCGATGTGTTGTTGGGGGCGAAGCATACAGTAGTTACTTGTTTCACAGGATGGGATGGATAAGATTCTGACAAAACACCCAACGCCACCATCCCAAACCAAAGTCTAATCTCGCTCTGCTCCACGATTCCCCACATTCTATTTTGGTGGTGGTACTGATAACGCATTGGATTGCTTGCGTATGCAGATCATCAGCATGTTTCAGGCAAGGGAGATCGCAGGGAAGGCGTGACCTTGACCCTGCGTTGCCCGACTTGAACATGCCATGCCATGCCATCTGAAGACTGCAATTTGCATCTCCTAAAACTTTGTGAGTTATTAGAGGCATTTAATTAATCTACAACACGCTGCAAACAAGTCCCTCATGAGAAGCACGCGCACGCATGATGCGTGCATGATTGGATGGGCAGACCAGTACTGCGTTCTAACCTACAGTACAGGGAGAGGCACGGCAGTTTGGAATAGCTACTTCGAAGTAAAACGCATCGCAAATTGTTCCTTCTAATTGCGCAGGAAGTGGTGCTCGCCGACCTGCTCCTGCTCTTTCCAGCCACGCGTGCAGGCTGCTTGCTTCTTTGCACCTTCTTTGGTCCTTCTCTGCAGCTTCCGTGCGTCTCTCTGCATCATCTCACCGGAGAACTGTCCCGAGACGATCCACATGCAAACCATATCCACGGCGGCCACGTTATCTTTATCGCACAGGGCGGCCGGACCCTGAGGTTATATGTACAGCAAGTACGGAACAAAGTTAATCATATGAAACTGTAAAAAGGGAGCAAGCAGAGCCGCCTATCAATTCGGGCGTACGAAAACAACAATGGCGGGCTGGCTGGCTGGCTGTACTTGTACTCGTCCTCGTCCTCGTCCTCATCAGACTGACTGTCGAAGAAGCCAGGTCTTGCGAAATGCCCGACCCCGAACCTTCCTTGCCGTGTGCCACCGTCACGTTGCCGGTCGTCCAATGATAATGGCTATTTACCAGGTGTAGTGTGGCCGTGGTCTGTGGGAGGAATCCGCGGTTGTGGTTGACCAGCAGGGATCCAGCGGCATGCAACTGGCTGCTTTTCCCCCTCGTTCGCCCTGCCCCGAGTCCCTCCAAGCTCCAAGCCAATCAAATGTACGAAGCATTTCTAGCGGGGCGTTGACTGGTCCCGGTACTTGACCTGCCTTGCTCGACCTTTGACATGAGATGAATGGGTGACGAGGATGAGGGCGAATGGTGTCAAGATGAAGTCCCGAAACGTTACGTCGTGTCCTGGAGGCGTTGTCATGGCTGGTTGGCTGGCAGCCATTGCGAACGAGCCAGCGTACCTTGGGTAGATCTCTAAGATACGGTATTCGGCGGCAATGCCAAAGAGTCACGAATTGTTGGCCTTTACGAATGAATACGGTACACGTCAAGAGAGGTCGGCCGCTTTTACTCGGTACAATCGCTTTGCAGTTGACAGGGCAGGGGAAGCACATGGCGTGGACTATCAGCCAGGGCCATGATTGGCCAGAGGGCTGGCCCTATGCACTTATGTGCCTGGAAAGGGATTTCGAGCCCGCCGTCCTGCCTGCACCGCCATGGTTCGGGGATGCTATACAGTAGTGGATTTCATGTAAATAATACGGAGGTATGTTCAGTACTGTACGGACTAGACGGAGTATTAAATTAGAAGTACAAGAACTCTGTTTAATGACTACCTAGTATTTAGCTCGGCAGAGATACTAGTCGGTAGCCGGCTATTTACGCCCGATAATACGGGTGTACTAAATTAATAATACTCGACTAGTTTGTATTACGTGCCACCGACCTGTCAATTACGGATTACGGTTACGGACTACGGATTCAAATCTTAGCTAGACATGCCATGCTTCTGGTGCAGAAAGAAGAAGCCAGAAAGGGGTCCAGAGAATAGGCAACGTGACTCTTGATTGAGGAACCAATGCGAAGCCAATGCAGAGCAAAGCAAACCTAATGCATATGCAGTGCAGTCCTGCAGCAACTTCACAGCCGACCGAGTACACGCCGTACGACAGCGTGCTTGCTGTATTGTACTGTATGTATGGCTGGCTGTATGGGGATGGAGATAAGGTGCGAACCCAAACCCCATGTGCGGCCCTCCATGCCATGCCATGCTATGCCCATGAAACGGGCCCTACTCCCCCTACTGGGTAGCAATCCCTGCCCGATGACGATGTTTCTGTACGGAGCTGTTTAGGTTTTTTACTGTAGTCTGCAAGTAGTCCTACTTCAACCCTCTAGCTTCCATGTAGCACCAGATTCCTCCGTATTGCCCGCGGATGCCAAGCAGGTAGCAGGTACTTCGTACCAGTAGTAGTCAAAAGGTGCTGGTTCTGTATACGATACGCCCACCTAACCATATGCCCTGTCTGCTCTGTCTCTGCCCTGCCCTGCCCTGGCGCCTGGCTGTGCTTCCATGACATGACCATACTTCGTAGCTGTTGCTGCTGCTGCTGCTGCTGGTGACCCCCCGCTGGCGGTGAGACCTGAGGCGCCAAAACTTTTCTATTTCCATTGCGATGGCCTCTCTTCTCTTGTGCCATTGGAAGGACGTGCCAGCGAAGCAGCTGTCGTTCCTGGCCCACCCCCATGTCAATTATCGTTCACAAGACCACCAGATGATACTGATGCAACGCAATAGAGAGCGGTGTACGAGGGAAACAAGCCAGGGGAGACGAGGGGAAGTCAAAAGAGGCCATACAGAGTGGCTGTATCCCGTACTATACTGTACACTTCCAAGCACCAGGATAGGATAGTCCGAGAGGAGCGAGGGCTTTGGGAAATCAATTATCGATATAAATAAAATATAGCCAAGCCCCCATTGCTCACTCACTCACTCACTACTCACTCACTCACTCACTCAATCCCTACGTAAAGAAGCTGAACTTCGCCCAGTTATAGTCGCTTCCGCCTCGTTATTATTATCAATTGTTGCTGCTGCCTCAACCTCTGATCCCCTGTCCTTTTCTAGCCTCGAAGGATTATAACATAACTCATAACTTAACCAAGCTGCACTCGTCGCGACAGACCCGACTTGATTTTTATTTCTCACACGCCAGCTGCCCAGGCTGACCTTGCAATTTGAGACTCCATCTGACACCCTGCTCGATCATCTCCACCAAAAATCAAAATTATATCAGCAATTGTTTCTACATGTACAGCTGCATCTGCAACAGCAAACGACAAGGAAAGGAGATTATTCTACACATCCCAATTCGAACCCAACAATAATCAGCGCCCACGGCCGTGTCTCCTGAAAATCTTCATATCTCCAAATCTGCCTCGGCGATCTCTAAGATTTATTAGCTGGGCAGGAATTTACACTCTCTACCGGCAGCCCATCACCGAAGGGAAGGGAAGGGAAGGGACCCACCCACTGGACCTACACGAGAGCTTGCTGCTTACCGTACAACCAAAAAATATCTCCCCCTTCCAATTCCACCCCCAGCCCAACCGACACAAAACCTCGCCCACGCGCTGTCGCCCAATTTCGTTGCTTCTATTCACTCGATCCTCTTCTTTTTGTTTTGTTGTCCCTCCGTCTGCGACTCTGCCTTCGACATCCGTCCCTTAGAAACTGCGACTACAACCCATACCATACCATCCTGCAGGCTTGGGATAGTCAAGACGTCTTTACTACCCAGAAGTGGCCAGGTGCATCAGCCCTTTCCCTTCGACATATAGACAGCTCACGATCCTTCACCACCTGACTCCGTCTTGCACAAGCTGCAAGCAGTAATTGACTTCATCCCGCCGGATTTGCCCCGACAGCAACAGAGCTGTGCTGTCAACTCACCCCGTCTGGCCAACCACTTTCGACTCTACTCTTCCCCGCAGGTAGATTGGAGAAGACATGCGTTCAATCCCGCATCACCAGCTCTGGTCATAGAACATCTCTTCTCCATTTACCGGCCTACGAACAACGTCCTCCGTCATTGGGCGATTCCTCCATTCCGAAGTAGGGCGCAATGCCCTCCTCCCCTTCTCCAAGTCCGTCCTTGCGGGCAGCGCCTACTACGATGGATATACCGACCTCTACGACTATGACTCCTCAATCTTCCCAATCTTCCCAATATTCATTGACACGGCGCGCAAAACCCAACCATGTCCAGACCAGCTTCATACCCTCCATCTCGACGTCTACACCATCCGTGCCTGCGTCTGCGATCAGCGCCTCGTCGGTCACCACCTCAAGTTCTCCCCAAGCCTCCCCAATCATGTCGCCCGAGACCGCCCAAATTGCTACGAACAACTCTTCGATTCAGGGCTCACCAGATGTCCTCCGCGGCCGCGACTCCGACTTTCCTCCGCCCCCGTTCGAGCTTCCCGAGTCCATTATATCGCGCAAATCGAGCCATAGTGCAATGAGTGAGGCTATGACTATGAGCAAGTCCCCTGGGTTAATACGAAGGATATCCAATCGAGCCACTCAGTTTGCCGGCCGCCGGCGCCAATCTTCAACCACAGCGATGAGTCGTGATCACAGCACTGGGCCCGTCATTGTTCGACGGAGAAGTGATAGTACCAACACAGCGCCCGAGGGCGGCCGTGGGGCTCTTATATCTGATTCTGAACCAGAATTCGTTGGGGACTGTCGTGAAGAGCTTCATTACACCCCCTTGGGCATGGATGGACCTCGCGATTTCCCGAGTACTACTGCTTCTATAGGTTCATCGACAGTTCCTACCTTGAGTTCTTCGCCTGGCCCTGTCATACCAGCTATACTGACCCAAGGAACGATCATGCAGAAAGTGACAAAGAAGAAAAATAAGACCATGGTTTTCGTTCTGGATAGCGAGTCTGCAAAGGTATCTTGGGGCAGAGATCGACCCTCAAAGTCTTTCTATATCGACGATATCAAGGACATAAGGGCAGGAGCAGATGCTCGGAATTACCGTCAAGAGTTTGGGGTCTCAGCAGCAGACGAGCCAATATTCTTCTCCATTGTTTACGCTGTACCAGACAAATCAAAAGGTCGTGCACAGAAAGTGATGCATTTGATTGCCACGGACGAACAGACTTTCTACCTCTGGACAACGACACTTGATGCGATATCCAAACACCGTCAAGATCTTATGGCTTCGCTATCATCGTTCCATGACAAGGCTGTCCGGGCGTGCTGGCGAACTGAAATGAGCAAGCAATATCATGACAAGCCGCACTCTGATGATGAAGAAGAAATTGATATTGTTGGAGTAGAACGGCTTTGTCGTTCCCTTCATATTCACGGCTCTTCCAATTACATTCGTTCCAAATTTGACCTAGCAGACGTGTCACGAACTGGACGACTGAACTTTGCCGAGTTTCAGGATTTCGTCAAATTAATGAAGAGGCGGGACGATGTCGGAGCAATCTACAGAGAGTTGGCATCTGATTCTGAGAAGGGCATCACGGCCCAGGAATTCTTGGGCTTCCTTAGAACAGTTCAACGCGAAGACGTCGATGCCGACCGAGCTTACTGGGAAGGTACTTTTGCAAAATTTGCTCGTCGTTCAAAGTCAAAGGAGCAGGGATTGCAAGATACGATTGAAGGGACACCTCGAATGAACGAAGCCGCCCTTACTAGCTTCCTGATCTCGACCTTCAATGTGCCCTTAGAAGCCTTTCCGACGCAATTCAACCCAACTCTGAACCGCCCTTTGAACGAGTATTACATTTCCAGTTCCCACAACACCTATCTGTTAGGTCGCCAGGTGGCTGGGCAGTCGAGTGTCGAAGCGTATATCTCAGCCTTGAATCGTGGTTGTAGATGTGTCGAGGTGGATTGCTGGAATGGCAATGATGGACAGCCTGTTGTCATGCATGGCCGAACACTCACGAGTCAAGTTTCTTTCCACGATGTCATGTCGACAATTAGCAAATATGCCTTTGTCAAATCACCCTACCCCTTGTGGATTTCGCTCGAGGTCCATTGCAACCCAGCGCAACAAGCATTGATGGCCGAAATCATCAGAACCACTTGTGGTCCAAAACTTGTCACAGAGCCGCTAGATGCATCATACGAGCAGCTTCCTTCTCCGTCGCAGTTACTCAATCGAATCCTCATCAAAGTCAAGAAACCTCGACTGTTTCACGATTCTAATTTGCCGGAGCTACCGACAGGACGAAGTCGGGGCAGTAGCGTGAATTCCCCATACATTCGCCCAGCACAGCTTGACAACTCGACTATCTCGGCCGGTCTCCTGCCCCCAAGTCCATATCAAAGAGCACCGGGACTAGTCCGTGCCCAATTCAAGAACTCGGGGAGCGAGGGCCCAGATAGCTTGAGCAGCAGCACCAGTGACAGCGAGAGTTTTACAGAAGACATGGCTAAAGCGAAAGAGAGCAATCGGCGGAACAAGACCAGTAACATCATCAAAGTTCTTGGCGAACTGGGTGTCTATAGCGCTGGCCTCAAGTTCCACGGCTTCGATACTGCAGAGAGTAAGGCTTGCAATCATATTTTTTCTTTCATGGAAAGTACCTTCGACAAGAACAGCAGGACGCCAGAAGACAGACGGGCCATCACAAGACATAACATGCGATACATGATGAGAGTTTACCCCAATGGATGGCGAGTCGCATCGACAAACTTCGATCCTCTTAAATACTGGCGACGTGGAGTTCAGATGGTTGCTCTCAACTGGCAGACATATGATTTAGGAATGCAAATGAACGACGCAATGTTTGCAGGCGGTACCGATCAATCCGGATACATCCTTAAGCCGAGGGAATTGCGAGAGATCAAGATGATTCCCAGTGTACTTAACGAAGCAGGTGCTGGTTACATCAAGCGGGAACGCAAGAACGTCAACTTCTCTATCGATGTCATTTCAGCACAGCAGCTTATGAGACCGAAGGGGCTCGCCCAAACACGCAGCGTTGACCCTTATGTCGAAGTTGAAGTTTTCCATGCCGACGACAAGGATAAAGATAACAAGGGCGTTGTTGGTGAAGGTGGCTCCGAAGCACCTTCCAAAGATGGCTCATCTGGACTTGGTACCCCACACAAGCGTCGCACTGGTATCCTCCAAGAGAATGGCTTCAACCCTATCTTCAACAACAAGTTCACCTTTGATCTTACGACCAAGTTTCCAGAATTGGTTTTTGTCCGTTGGACAGTACGCTGCTCACCGGACGGTCACAACTTCAGCGACAAAGGCCTTCCACTTGCAACGTACACTGCTAAACTCAGCAGTCTCAAACAAGGCTATCGCACGCTTCCTCTCTACGATGGTAACGGGGACCAGTTCTTGTTCTCCACACTGTTCTGTCGCATCAAGATCGACCCAGCTACCAGCATATACGTCAATGGGCCAGAAGCTCCTGAAAGAGAAGGGGTCTTTAAAACCATTCGTCAAACCGTCTTCAACCGAACTCCAATGTCACCCAAACCCTCACTTGATACTGCTCATCACTAAGTGACCTACCTCACGACATTCATCATATTCTTCTACTTCGAGTGCACATTCCATTCACTGTACAAAAAGTTATTAATGTACCTGTACCTACAATTTTCTCTATGATCCGTCCAAGCGTTGGGGCTTTCCACAGTTTTTGCAAAATTTTCAGGCGTAACAAACAGAAGGGAAATTGGGATCATTATATATCATATAAAGGAAGGGAACAAAAGTGGCTCGCGCTGCGCTTTGCATTTTCACGGCATCATAAGCATTTATCAACGGCGCTTGCTGCTTCATCCACTCGCTGAGATTTCCTTTGTCTCTAGATTTGCCTTGTTGAATTTTCGGTGGACTGGTCTCCTCCGCAATCTTCAATTAAAGAGTTTGTCTTTACTTCTACAGCTGCGCTGCTATTGTCGACGGGGTCGTGATGAACGCTGGACTGGTTTCTTGCTTTTTCGCACCTCTTTTCGAGACCTACGAATGGTTACCACCGGGCTTGGTGATGGAGTTCTCGCGTTTTGCAGATGGTATTTATTAATGAGAGTGGTGGATTTCGGGCTGCATCCATGCACCACCTCAGATGCATTTTGGTTGGGAATTTCTAGGCGGCGATTACTTGCATGCACGGCGTGGCACATTTGTACAGAAACAACAACGAACGATCGCAAAAGCTTGATCGATGATTTCTTTTTCGCTTTTAGCATAGGAGATGAACAGATGATGGGAAAGGGAAACTGTTGCATAGATCGTGTGGACCGCACTCGGTGACAGATAAATGCAATGACAATCAAATACAGTTCTCCCAACCTTAATGCCTCTATTGCCTTTTTAATAATACCGATCCTAAGCGTTCGTATCGCTGTCGACGCTGACCCCCTAAAAGGGGCAAATCACCTAATGAGTACAAGTACACGGGCAGAAAATTCGTATCACCAACCAATCATTTTTCCCCTATTAGCAGCCCCCGAACGCATCTAACCTAACGAGCTAACCTTTCCAAAAAGCAACCATTGTATTAATACCCAAATTTAATAAGAAATTAGCCTCCTCAGCCTCTTCAGCCTTCTTTACGAACCATTCCGCTCTAATCCAATCGTTCAGCTCGGCACAGAGTACGGAAGATTTCAAGTAAGAATTAGCAATGCCAAGCAAGCCATTTGATTATACGTGCATGGTAATTATACGCGTGCGAGCTTATGTCCCGGGCCCGACGTCCGGCATCTTCAGGTTAATGATTAAACTTTACTATATTAAATTAAATGATACTTCATTAAAATATACTTCACTAGTGCATTTAATTATTTGTACGTAGGGCTGGGCTGGGCTGTTTACTAGTTATACTAGGTGGCTAGTGCACTCACTGCCTATTCAGAAACCAACTCCTGTACTCCGTACTCTCGAGGCCTCGTCTCGCTGCTTCAAGGGAAACCCATGAACGTTATTCCTAGGTATTCTTCCCAAGCTCCCAGATGTCGGGATTCGCAAGGTTCTTTTTTGGGTCCACTGGACTGGTTTCAGAGCCCCAGGCCCAGGGATATCTGGACGCTGCTATACTGTGTGGCGCTGGTAGCCTAGGGCGGAGGTTTAGTTAGCTTGCGGGTTCTTTCTTTGCAATGGCGTGTTTAATATACCTATGTACTCATGCCCAAGTAGGTAATTTGAATTATACGAAGAACTAAGGAAGTGGAAGCGGGGTTTTACTCAGTAGAACGAAAGCTAACTATCCTTCTTCACGTATATGAATTCTATTTCCGAGGAGGCTACTTCCTGGAGAGTTCCTTCCTAGACCTTAGGAAGGAGTAAAAGAAGTTACGCATCTCCTTTACTATTGTGGTGAAGAGATGTGTATCGTCGCCGATTTGGCTTTGCTGAATCCTTCGTGTTTCATTTTATTCCCCTACTTGGGATTTACGGATGTAGAACTATTTATTTACATCCTTCCTTATTGTTGCGCGGCCGCGGCGTCGTCGCGATCTCAAAAAGCTTGCCCGGTCTACCGGGAGAAGTCGCATGAGCATTCAAATTATTATCCTTCTCTGTCTGTACTTTTGACTTTTTTTCACCTCCCTTCAATTTCCAAATCACTCAATGCACGCCCACTGTTTTTGGATCTAGTGAGGACGAAGGCTCGTGATAGCTGAGCTCGCTGCGGTTGATCTTTAACGGCTCCTTCGCCAACGTGGTAGCCGGTGCATGGATACTTGCTTGTAGTATTGCGGATAAAACGTCCTAGCCTCGTTCCTAATATACTCGTTTTTAGGAGTTCTTGATTTCTCTACAGCTTCCAAACCCACAGTCCTTGTCAAAACATGCGCACTGTACACATGAACAGGAGAGAATGGCGAAATCTGCCTTGGTTCTCGGTAGTGCCGAGTTGGAAGATTAGAGAACCACAATAACAAATTAAGGATTCACCTTGAGACGAATATCTTTCTTCCATCGAGCGTACAGGCTACTCACTTCGGACTACCCGCGTTGCATGATTGAACTCTCAATCTCTTACAGAAGATCCGAATAATATACTGGTAATCAAATGCACAGGTCTAGGAGGCTTCTGTGCAATCTCTTCATGTTTGAGCTTTTAGCTTTCGGACCGAAAGTTTCGATTTTCCGTCTACGATCCATCAATCATCTTACAAGGAGATATCATCTCCAAATCACGCCAAATCTGGATCACCTGTTTTTGGAAATCTCTTCAGTATGACTCCTCCCCGCCCCCCGAATTAGGCGATAGCATTTCCAGTCCTCTTTGACGAATTTTCGAGCATTAAATCCGGATCCCTATCTCTACAAGACAAGATTTCACTTGCTACCTATACGCAAGGCACAAGATCAAACTAAGCGCTCGCACGATGAATTTATGAAAGATTCGAATGGCAAGATATACCTACTATGTTTTTCGACGAGATTCTTTCCGATTTTAAAGCTTTCAAGGCACAATCTCCCCTTTACAGATTATATTTGTTGTGAAGTATCGGAATTACATTGAAGGGTGGCAGAGAGCGACAGCAGTCCAACGCCGTGGCTGGTAGGGACAACCATGCTGAGATATGCGGTGCAACCTTCCGAGCGGAGGCTATTGAATATGGAGATGGTAGATAGAACTCTATGGTTTATTGAAAGACACGCGGGGGTTTCAAGGAGATATACGTACCATGCTATTCGAAGAGTGTGAGAAGGCCGATTGATGTCTACGGACTCTAGGGATGAGACTACGGGAAACAATATGCCGACTGCTTGACAATGTCTTGCGAATACTGGGGACATGTCTGGTCAAAGATGGAAAGAGGCGAGTGGGGAGTACAACCGGATATCGAGCCCTGTTCCTTACCTGAGGTAGAAGAATACATGATCTTATACACCTCTCACTGCAGTATTCGAGGAAGAGAAGATCGTGTTCTACTATACTGCGACTGTCTTAATCCACATGTCCATCAAACAACTCTTTGCAATATCCAAGCAAGCTCTCTGACCCAGATACTCTATTCCTTTCAAACATTTCGCATGCATTCTAACAAAATCATACCTTATCTTCTAGGAGATATTCTATACGCTCTTTGAATTTAGCTGACTCTTAAAGACGGCGGCACGAGGCTTAACATGTTTTTAATGGTAGATTTTCACATTTGTATAGCCCCTGATGTCTCTCTTAACTGTCCTTGCTGATCTCCTAAGTACAACCAACAGAACAGAGAATCATTTTTATAAAATCAATAAAGTAGACCCATGAGTAATGCGGAGAACACTTGCTTCGCATTTGTACTTTGACGTAGGAAGTTTTCCTTAACATTTCCAGCTTTTAAGGTCTTCTATATACCAGGTGTGCGGGAAAAGTACATAGCATCAAAACTTCACCTGTCCAGTGTATCTCAGTTTGCGCTACATTATTGGGAGGAGAGGTATGACTTTTGTGTAGCAATGTAAATGATTTATAATATCAAGTATAGCATGTAGAGAATCTATGTGGTTCTGCGCTGTTGATATGGGAATAGTGGCATAGTAGATAGAGAGGGTATACTGTTTGGGGTCAGGTGCTCTTAGCTTGGGCAGGAAGGACCTGATGTGGTACACTATCTCTGCCTCGCATAGCACCATAAAAGGACTGTAGTATAGAGAATCGGCTCCTGTAAAGTTTGAATCTGAGTCTGGAACTACATACTAATGTCTGAAGTGATAAAACTAGGTGAGATGTTACGGAGCTATGTCCAGATCGCTTAAAAGGGGGCAAACCCGCAGCTTCTTATAGCAGCTTTCGGCGAATCGTATGTCAACGCGAGTGAATATTGAATAGAGATACAACTGTGGTACAAGTGGCGGAATAAACTTCGGCACAGGATGGCCATTTGAGATCTAGAATTCTAGATAAACATCCATTGGGGGGTTGGGGGCTAATGACTTGGTGTGAAGTCTATGACAAGGTGGGGAATTCATCCAAACCCAAAGGCCTATAAGAGCAGAAGGAAGGTAAAGGTGCGTATTGCCAAGGTTTAGAAGAGGATTGGAGCTAGAAAACAGAATATATATTGATTTTCCTTCTTGTCTATAAAAAGACGAAGCAGTCCAGATCAAACATCTGGATGCAAAAGAGGCGCCGAATGGGGAGGTGAAGACGCAGGTGTGGGTGGTATCGGAGAGCGCAGGTCTCTGCAGAATACCTTGGACATCGGATTCCGATATTCCGAAGATTATATAGCAAAAACCACGAGAAATAGCTAATCGAAGAATCTCAAATCATGGCAGGGAATTCAGGAAGTAAAGAAGTCTTTCTCTTAGGTTTATGTTATAATGGTATTTAATTTCATATGTTTGGGTACCTAGATGAAGTATGAAGTAAGTCGGAGAAGAAGTCACTTCGTACTAGTCCCGCTGTTCTGGAAAAGGGGACGACGCAGGGGTTGCTCCTTATAGGCTTGCTCGGCCATGCTCAGGCTTACTCAAGCTTATTTCTTTAGGAAAGGATGGCCAGAGAACCCCGGAACTCCAGGTCATGGTGGTGCACCAGCCAGCCAGTAGTCGGTCCACCGGTGCAGCCCTCGACGGCCTGCGGTGATCGCCTCGCCCTACTCCGTACGTGCAGTGTCTACGTACACAAACAAAGATCTCATTGTCCTTCACTGGGATTGCAGTCGCTGTCGCATTCACCCACACGTAGCATGAACACTGTGCAATGACCAGCCAGACCCGAAGGTCTATTGGCGCAAAGTCGGAGAACTCCAAGAACCATTCGCGATCAAGTTCGAGTACCACAACTACAACTACAGCCTCCCTACATTTCGAGACCCCGTCCCCGTCTGACACCTCACCGAACTCGCCCTCCTCGGGTATGCCGCCTCATTCAAATGGAAGCAGCGTTCGTATCAATGGGCTGGCCGACGACATGGTGAATACCAAAATGCATAACAATGGTTCCCTCAGGAGTCCCAGATTGCCTTTGAACAGGAAGCAATCGTCCCCCATGATGCCGTCTTTCATGGTGTCGGCTCCCGGCAAGGTCATCGTCTTCGGGGAGCATGCAGTAGTCCATGGAAAGGTGCGTCGGGCTTTGCATCAATGCGTGCTTGCTGACTAGGAAACAGCCTGCCATTGCTGCTGCAATTTCTCTTCGCTCCTATCTACTCGTCACAGCGCTCTCCAAGTCAAAACGAACCATATCCCTCCGATTTCCTGATATCAATCTTTCTCATACCTGGAACATTGACGATCTTCCATGGGCTACCTTTTCACATCCTTCCAAGAAGAAGTATTATTACGACCTTGTCACTGAGCTCGATAAAGACCTCGTAGAAGCTCTGCAACCGCATCTTGAAACCGTCTCGGTGGGAGTTGCAGATGATACTCGAAAGGTCCACAAGAACTCTGCTTCTTGCTTTTTGTATTTACTACTTTCCCTTGGTTCTCCCTCCTTTAATGGATGTTTATACACGCTTCGATCGACAATACCAATTGCTGCGGGCTTGGGCAGTAGTGCGTCCATATCTGTCTGTCTCTCGGCCGCCCTCTTGTTGCAGATTCGCACACTTTCCGGACCTCACCCCGATCAACCAGCCGAGGAAGGGCGCTTGCAGATAGAACGTATCAACAAATGGGCTTTTGTAGGAGAAATGTGCATACACGGTAACCCTTCTGGGGTGGATAATACAGTTGCGACCCAAGGAAAGGCCGTTGTTTTCCAACGAACGAATTACAATAAGCCACCCCGCGTCGATCCCCTCTGGAATTTCCCCGAGCTACCATTACTACTAGTTGATACCAAGCAGGCGAAATCTACTGCATTTGAGGTTGCAAAAGTTGCAGCATTGAAAGAAAAGCACCCTCAGATCACTGAGTCTATATTACATGCGATAGGAAAGGTCACAGAAGGAGCTGCGGCATTGATTGGACACGAAGATTTTGACAACGAAGAGCTGTCGAGTTTAGAACAGGTAGGGAGTCTAATGACGGTCAATCATGGGCTTCTTGTCGCTTTAGGAGTATCACATCCCCGATTAGAGCGGATACGGGAGTTGGTTGATCACGAGGGTATTGGTTGGACCAAATTGACTGGTGCTGGTGGAGGAGGCTGCGCAATTACTTTACTTAAGCCAGATATTACACCTCAAAGGATGAAACGCTTAGAAGAATCGTTGGACGACGAAAATTATCGCACATTCGAGACAACATTAGGCTGTGACGGAGTCGGGGTTCTTTGGCCAGCTGTGCTTAAAAATGGAATGGAGGACGATGATGGAGGAGAGGAGATTGACCAAGAGAAGTTCCTGAATGCTGATGGTATCGAAGGTGTCGAAGAACTTGTCGGGGTGCGTGGTGAGACGGGCGATCGAGATGCATGGAAGTTTTGGAGGGTAGAAGATTAGATCACGCTGGCAAGAGCAGGCTGTACAAAAGGGAGAAACTAGATATTAGGCTTGAGCTATTGGGCTTGTATTCAGACGCCAGGCTTTTCTATTCACCGCAATATTGCTAGATAATTCAAACAAAAAAGCCATAGAAAAGACAACAACGCAAGAAGTATAATTATGTACATACTATCATGCACAATGTTCTTTGAAAGCCCCTTACTATTGTTCTTGGTACGCGAGGCTGCGGCTGACATTCTTTAATGATGTGAATTCCCCCACCTCGACATAACAATGGCACCAAAAGCCTCCAAATCTCCAAAAGCTCAGCCTAGAGCTCCAGAGCCACCAAAAGAATGTATGCTACTCATGTTGTGCATTTAAAGCTTCCCCATTGAATTTGTTTCCTTCGCAAACCTGCAGCCGCAACTTTGCTAACAAAAGCTCTAATAGACCCCTCCATCTCCGCCCTCCAGCAAGATCTCTACCAGTCCTCGCGGCCTTTTCTCACGCTCGCACAAACCAAGAGCCTGACATCACTTACACCCACCGAGAAATCTGCATACGCAAACTCCCGCTTTCTTGAGACAGGCGTTTGGAAAACCTGGCCTTCTCCGCAGCAGAAGGAATTCTGGGCCGCTGTCGAGAAACAGAATATCCCTATCCCACTACCACAACCTAGAAACCTTGGGAAGGATAGTAGAGGGCAGGAACTGGGGACTTACAAAGTAGAGGAGTACGCCCAGTATAGGAAAAGGGAACGGCAGTTGCAGGAATTGCGGAGGGAGAGTGTGCGGTTTAGAGACCGGAGGGAAAAGATACCGGAAGGGGAGACCTTTGAGGGAGCTGTTGAGGACGAAAAAAATAGAAGAAAACTTATTGGGTTACTCCAGGGAAAGAGAATGGGGTTTTATGAAGGCAATCCGGAGTGGGATGATGTGGTGCCTATACCGCAGGATGATGGGGAAGGAGCATTAGCTCAAATAGCATATACGGACGATTACGCCGAAGGTATACATCACTTTTGACTTTTTGGCCTCTTTATCTAACAGATATATACAGCAATGGGCTACCTCCGCGCAGTAATGGCAGCAAAAGAACACAGTCCTCGTGTCCTCTGCCTCACCGAACACATCATCTCTCTCAACCCCGCTCACTACACCGTCTGGCTGTACCGGGCATCCACGCTCTTCTCCCTCCAATCATCACTTACAGAAGAACTAGCATGGGTAAACGAAACCGCGCTCGAAAATCAAAAGAACTACCAGATCTGGCACCACCGCCAACTGCTCATCGACCATCTAGTCCAAACCATCTCTCCGGAAGCCATCAAGTCCTTAGAGGAAAGTGAGAGGGATTTTATGACGCAGATGTTTGAGCAGGATGGTAAGAATTATCATGTGTGGTCATATCGCCAATACCTATGTTGGAAACTAGATATGTTCAACGAGACGGAGCTGAGGTCTATTGAAGACTTGCTGCGTAGGGATGTGAGGAATAACAGTGCATGGTCGCACCGTTTCTTCGTCGTATTCTCAGACCCCAAATACGCGACGCGGGGCTCAAAAGCTACAGAGCACGATCCTAAGATTCCTGATGGGGTGTTAAAGAGGGAAATCGAGTTCGCGGAAGCGGCTACTTTTGAGGCTCCGCAGAACCAAAGTCCGTGGAACTACTTGAGGGGCGTGCTGAGGAAAGGTGGGAGGAAGTTGGGGAGTCTAGAGTGGTTTGCGGGGGGAGTTTGTGAAAATTGGGGAGGGTGAGGAAGAGGATGTTAAGAGTAGTCATGCGCTTGACTTGTTGGCTGATATTTGGGCCGAGAAGGGGGAGAATGTCAAGGCGGATAAGGCGTTGAGGTTGCTGGGCGACAAGTACGACAGGGTGAGGAAGAATTATTGGGATTGGAAGAGGATGGAGTTGCAGGAAGGTGAGGTTAGGGGTGTTGCGGAGAAGGTGGATGAGTTGAAGGTTGGATCTCAAGGATGAGCGCATCTTGCGATTCAAATTGGATGTTTTAGTAGTGATTTATGATACCATTTAACATGTCCTTTCTACCTAAGCTTCGTTTATATCACTGATTGTGTTCTTTAGTGTTGTGTTGCTCGCAGTACTCCATAGCTATTGCAAGGCTTAGCTGAAGTATTTCCATCAGGATGACACGCCCAAACTGGCACTCAATCATTTGGTGAGAGGCTGTGTGCTGTCAGTCGCCTGGAGAAAGTGCAATAGAATAAGGGGATGTCCAGTTGGCACCACTCCCGCTCCCGCTGCAGTCTCATCTTCCCGAGAATTCCGACGTCCTAGCATTAGGAAATTGCCACCAGAAAATACGGGCTCATTAATAGCAGTCCCTGTATAGTGTAATATAAGGAAGCTTATAATATGCGGAAATGTCCTGTTTATGAGATATTATGTAGTAATATAAGGTGAGGTTGAATTACCCCTTCTTTCCAGTACAGTAGCGTCAATTCTACTCGCCGCTAATTCCTACAATAGGTACTGTACTGTACTGTACCCCCTTAATCACCACGCGATTTGTCACCAATACACTGACTGGTGTCTCTATCCTTCTTCGGTACTCCTTCGAGTAAACAATTCGCCAGAGGCACAGACACGGGCCATAAGGTACCTTCCCTTTACAGTATAGTACTAGCCTCTTAATCCCAACTTCCCCAGAAAGTTCTGTGGTGCCCTTGCACTGTTGTCCATAAGCCTAGCATTTCTAAAGGAAATATGCGAGTGTGTGTCTTCTCGAGGCACTGAAATTATTCTAAGATTGGATGGAAGTTTCTGGCCAAGCAAAACTCATGTCAGAATTCGAAACAATTTTTGACCGGTCTGGCGTCCATCGCGCCTTGCCAAGTTATCTCGGGAGCATCACTAATTACATACTTCAGGGGTAAACATGCCATGGTCAAGAAGTGCGGGAAGACACCTCGACTCAAAATCATATATAAGTATAGCCATCCTAGCTCTTTCATTGTACTTTCACCATTCGTACATACGTTGAATTCTTCTGTATACACATTCATTTACCACGTTCATTTTAGACACTTTCATCTGAACTTCCATTCATTATGCCTTCAATCCTTAACACTCTTTTTGCGTTTGGTGCAGTTTTTGTTCACTCCAGTGCCTCTCCAACAAGTTCTGGCTCATACTGGAAGCCAGCAGCTGGAACACAGTGGCAGATCCAACTCACAGGGGAAGTTACCGATGTTAGTTATGCGGCTGAAGTGTACGATATCGATCTTTTCGATAACGACGCAACGACCATTGCCAACCTCCAATCCAATAACAAGAAAGTCATATGCTACTTCTCCGCGGGTTCCTACGAGGATTGGCGTTCAGATGCATCTTCTTTCCAGGCAAGTGACAAGGGATTGGCGATGGATGGCTGGGAAGGCGAGTGGTGGTTGAACACCAATTCAGCCAACGTCCGCACGATCATGACGGCTCGTATCGATCAGGCGCTGGCTAAGGGATGCGATGGCGTCGATCCGGATAACGTAGACGCATACGACAATGCCAACGGGGTTGGTCTCACAGAAGATGATGCCGTGGACTACCTGACGTTTCTTGCCGACGCTGCTCACTCCCGCGGCATGTCGATTGGTCTGAAGAATGCAGGAGGGCTGGTGGAAACGACGCTACCTATCATGGAATGGCAGGTCAATGAGCAGTGCGCAGAATTTGGAGAATGCGATCTTTTCCAACCTTTCATTACTGCCGGAAAGCCGGTCTTTCATATCGAATACCCAGACGGTGCGCCTGACAGTATAGCTGCTGATGTCAAGTCGAAGGACTGTGGCGTAGCTGGATTTTCAACTTTGCTGAAGAACTTGGCGCTCGATGCTTGGGTTGACCCTTGCGAGTAAGCTGGACTTACGTTTATATTCGTGTGCCGGGATGGGGAAGAGAGAGTATGAACTTTACTTCTTGTATTTTATGCTTAGCACGGAAGCGGGCTTTACGACGATTACGAAACATGTATAGTACAAAAGTTAGCATTTGCACCAATGTATCTGATGTGTTTCAACTTCAAGTCTACTATCGAAATGAGTTGAGCCTCCCAAGTGGGTTCTACTTGCCTACCTCGGAGAAGCTGCTGATTCTTCGGAATAGATTAAAGGTGTATATTCAAGCGTGTCTAAAAGCATTAGCTTGTGGGAACGTCAAACGGTATCTTCTGGGACTCACCTTGAGACATTTGTATCTGCAATGGCAGAGTACGTTTCATTACTTCTTATTTCAACGCAAGTTGGCTCTAATATCACTGGTGCTCCTAGAAATATATAAATGGTTGCCTAGCATAGATTACTGAATCGATCTGACTTGAGCAACATTGATTTGTGAGCATTACATGGGAAAAGACCCAACCGATGTTAGCGAGGACTCTTCCGAGCTCTTCCGAGTCTCTTGAAATATCAAAGCAAGTCGTGGTTGTTCACAGGCTATAATATGCTGAGATTGACACTCGCAGGAAACTTGTTGTCAAATGTGGCCTTGCTGTCAAGTCCCCATCGCACTTGATTTGGATATTTGCGGACAATATCCAACCACCTTGCGTTATAAAATGATTTTGAGGCTTCAAGATGCAGTAAGGTGGCAGAGAGACAAACCTCGCGAATGGAGTGAGTTGCTCACATTCTGTTGTCTGTTGAGTGATTCATGAGGGGTATCTTGGTTGATTGGGAAGCTCGTGGTCCTTAGATATATAGCAAAAGTCGAAGCTAAGCATTGGAGAGTTTGCTTGGTGGAGAGGTAGGGAAACTTCCCTGCAGGCGGTTGAGGCGGCCACACAGCAGCGTTCAGACGAATTGACAAAGGATCAAGGCCAAAAACCATTACCTAGAAAACACTATATTGAGAGGTTTTATTGGGAAAGATATGATTTAGTAACTCTCACAAAAAGAACGTTGGCCCAGTGGCAATCGTACAGTTGGGTCGTTCTTTCTTGATCAAGAATGGCGTCAAATTCTTGGAGCACTACACGTATATTACATGTGTAGTAGAGATAAAGAAGTCCTCTTTACATACTCAAGGGCGTAACAGCGGCGGTCCCTCCCATCTCCCATGCGTATGAAATCACGGGTGACTGACCTAGTTCGTCTTCATGGTCTCAACGAAGATGATTTATCTTAATCAAGTGTGCTATTCCAATTTTACATACCTTGTCAATTAAACGAATGACAGCAAAGCTGCCCTTGACAGCAAACCAGCATGATAACCACTTGAGTCATCCAAACCAACTCTGCGCCTGATACCCCGATCCTCAACGGACATAGGATGTAACACTAAGCATTCATATGTGTCCAACTCGCGGGGTCCTCGCCATCAGCTCAAGATCGAAACCATATGCCCGCGGGAAATAGGGTATGCGATATGCTGGTACCGGCTCTTTATAAACGTATTTCCGGGGTTGAAAATAGCCAGTAAGAACTAGTGGCAGATAAACAACTGTTTTAGTACCATTACTTTTTAAGGTAGCTTACCAGGAGGTTGTATCAACTTCATCCTCAAACAACCTTCTGCGGGGTAATTGATACTTGGCTTTCATAGAAACTCCCTATCTCCTTTGAACCTGCGGAAGAACTCGCGGAAGACTCTTTGATAATGAAATGACAGACATGTTGCCGAGGAGCCTGTGTCTTGGTGCAGAGCGACGGTAAAGATACCTGTTGTGAACATTCGTGGCAAGATAGCATGTTGGATTTCTTAGACTTTTTCTGCTTCCTACATGATAGGTATTACGGGAAGGAACTATCCATTGGGAGCGTAGTTTGAAGGTATGACATGGAGACAGGAAAAATGAAACATCTGAGGGTAAAATTATGCACTGTTCCGAAGTTTCATCATCGCTTGAGACATTTGTTGAAAAGCAGGAGGGAGATGAAGACTTCCACTTGGGGGTAAGAGAGCACTGATGCAAGATATTGAGTTTAATGGATTTAAAAGAAGCACTGGATATACGTCAGGGAACTGCAATTTGGTATCAGTCTACAGGTATTCTCATTCGTTAGCTTATCGCTCATCGCTCATCTATCTATTATCCAGTGACGCCCGCTCAATCTCAAACCACTCAACCAGCCTTTTCCTGTTTATACCCAATCATCCAAAACCAACAGAACCATTAACCCCAAAACACCCGTTACTCATTCAACGGCCCGGAGGCGGCGGTCTTGGTCCAACAATCTGTCTCCTGCCACTACCAATCCCCTGCGTACCTCTATTCTGTCCATCGCCACCCGTATAACCAGTCCATTGGTTAACATCCCACTTTCCTCCAATCCCACCTCCAATCCCATCAACCCCAGCTCCGGCAGGAACTTTATTCTTAATCTCCTTCTGGCCTTCTTCCCACTCCTGCTGACGCTGCCTCTCCATTTCCATCTCGCGCTCTAGCAGCGACTTGGAAGCCCATCCACCAGCTTTAGTCTTCTGCTGCGAAGCAAGACGGCGGCGGTCCTCGGCATCGCGCTCAGCTGTACTATCGAAGCCGCCGATTTCGTTGGAGTAGGTGGTTGTCGGCTTAGCTTGCTGGGGTGCGGGGTTGGATGAGAGGTATCTGTCGGTGCGATTTTGAGATTGTGACAAATTGGCTGGTGGGTTGGATGATGAGGCGTATTTTGTTGGGTCGGGAAGAGGTCTTGAGGAGGGCCCAGTGTTGTTCTTCACCACTCGAACCGGGGGTGCGGGTTCTGGTAAGGGTCGCGGTGATTTTGAAGGTAATGGAGCAGCGACTTCCTCGGAACTATGTTGAGTACTCCATTGCTTGCGGAGGTAATCTCGCTCGTCTCGTCGCCATTCTTCCTCGCTGGGTTTGCGTGGTGGTGCCCGTGGTCTACTGCGTGACCGCTGTCGTGACTTCGAGCTTTCTTCCTTCATGCGTACAGCCAAATCGTGATCCTCCATTACTTGATGGTTTCGTTCACCTAATTTCGTCTGCCGTTCTCTCTCGTATTGCTTTTCTCGTTCTCGAGCTAGTTCCAGTTCTCGTTCCAATTCCTTAATTCGACTGCTTCCAGAATTATCCTGTTGAGCGCCATTCTCGGCCTGGTATTGACTCAAAAATTGTCCTTTCAATCGAGCGTCGCTGTTGCCACGTGCTATTTTTCGCTCGTCCTGCAACCTGGCTTCTGCTTCTCGTTCTTCTTTCTGACGGCCCTCCTCCTCCAATCGCCATCTCTGCTCTTCTTCCTCCCATTTTCTCTTCTCCTCAGCAGCCATTTGTCGTTCTTGTTCTCTCAATTTTTTGCTCTCCGTTGCCCATCTCTCTTCCTCGGCGATTCGCGCGCTCTCTTCTTCGGCAGCCGCCTCTTCTGCTCTTCTACGAGCTTCATCCTCGGCCTCAGTTCTCAACCGTTCCTCTTCTACCTCTTTCTCCCTTCGTCTCTTCTCTTTCTCGGCCATATTCGGAACATTGGGACCAGCGCTTGTGATTTGACGTCTACCACCAAACGAAACCCCAAGATTTCCCTGACTTGCACCACCCATATAACCATACTGCGCGATGTTCCATGCCGGCGATGTTGCGCCTTCATCAGACTTCTTACTCCAACTGCTGACCCCACTAGGCGAGAGAGGCTTGGAGGTCTTCGTTGGACTCCATCTTCCACTGTTAGAGTCACCAGTTCGTGTTGGTGTTAGAGAGCCGGCGGGTCTCACGCTCGGATTATAGGCCGAAGAAGTATTACTCGCACTTGAGAGACCTCGTCCTCGATTGCCAAAACTACCACCTCCAACTGCGCCAGCTCCAGTAACTTGTGGACTCACCACGCCACGAGAATTTCCGCCGATCTGGTTCGGGAATTTCGAAGGAGCAATTCGGTGCGCGGCTCTGCTGAATGCGCCAAGACATTGTAAGACTTGGGCTGGATCTTTGGATTCGTAGAGATCGACTGTGAGGAACATGTCGTGGGATTGGAGGTTGAACGGAGGCTGTTTGCATGCTGAAAGGTATAGAGATATGTTTTCCATCTGAACGAAGGGCATGACGGCCTTGGTTTTGAATCTCACGGTGTTGGGTACAGCGAGGTTGACAAGTCTAAGGTAGGTACGTATTAGCAAATGATTCTCATACAACAGGGAACGGGGACGGTATCATACTTGCAAAGCGCAACTCCATCTTTCAGACTCTCGAGTAGATCTCCTGGTGGTAGGCGTTCTCCCAGGGAATCCTCGACGAAAGTTCGGACTTCATTCGCAGCCTGCGGGGTGTAGCGATCGAGGCGCAATTTGCGCATGTCCTTGTCGAGAGAAGTAACGGAAGCCATGATTGCGATCGACTTGTTGTGTTACTTTCCGAGCGTTGGACAACGAGAACAGAATCAAATATTTGGGATGTGAAGTTTCTTGCCTTCAATCTGCAATAATGTCAATACAATATTGCGTGGCGGGCGCAGGGCGAGGTTAGTACCGCTACTGACTGACAGTATTGGGATGGCGGGGCGGGCAGCAGCCAGCGAGCCAGCCCAGCCCAGCCACCAAGGCCAGACGGAGTCGCAAACATTCAGGCCGACGATCACGTGCTGGTACATGATTGTGAAGAGATTTCCGATCATGACATAAGTAGATTAAAGTTATCCATTGGTACTCAGCTAATTATTGTACCATTTATTCTCTCAATACAGTTTATAATGCACCTGTAGAAGTTGCGAGGTTATACACGTGATACGTCACATGTTCCCCGCAAATTCTGGCAGCCCAGCCATCGCTCGGAGAATGCTCGACATGACTAGATTCAACCTAAACAGTGACCCTTGTCATGCAAGTGGATCCTTAGTGGAGCCTAAGCTCCACAACCTTCCACCCAATCATAATGGAGATCTCGTCCTACTGTACCCTTCCCTTCCATCTGCCTTCCCTTCCTTGCCTTGCCTCTCAAAGGCTTCCGGCCTCTCAGCTTCTCTCTCGGCTTCTCAGTTTCCCTCTTTCTCTTCTCCCATGTGTATTAACTTCCCTTCCCTCCCTTCCCTTCCCTTCCCATCCACACTTTTCATCTTTTCTTAAACCTGTGTCTCCCCCCCCCACACCACACTTCCTATCTTCTTCATTGTCTCATCCCCAATTGTCACTTTCTCTTCTTCCATCAACAGCCTTACCTTCTACTACTGCTGCTGCTACTACTATCATCACTACTACCATCACCAATACTCCCTAGGTACCCAGTCCAGACACTATTCAACCATGAGATATTTCGACCAGTCATTCTCATCGTCCTCTCCTATCCTTGTTCAGCTTCCTCAGCTTCCTCCACAGCCTTCTTTCAAAATGAACTCAGATCGCCCAACTTTCGCCTCACCTTTCGAGAAAGGCAACGAGCCTCAATTCCCATCACCCTCCTGCTCAGTATTGCCAGTTCCTGCGCCGCCATCTGCGGCCGGTCGAAAGCGCTCACGCGACGAAGCCGCGCCGAACCTAGGTGACGATGACTTCCTAGACCCTATCCCTCAATCAAATCCACAAGAGAACGAAGCGGAGTGGGAATATGGCGAAGGAATGGTATTGATAAAACCCAATGTCGGCTATATCATGGAGGCAGACAGCCAGACGGGCACTTGGGCAGAAGAGAAGCTTGAGGAGAAGCCGAAGCCTACGGTGTCACCCGATGCGCCAATTCTACGCGCAACCAAGAGCCAGAGGATAAATCCCACTGTTTCCTCCATTGCCGAAGAAGTTTTGCAGAATGGAGAGCTGATAGCCTCGTCCCCGGAGAGGTGCAAGGGTCTCGCAGAGCCTACCATCGATGACTTCACTCGTCATTTGGGCATTGGATGGTCGTTGATTAGCGCCGACGAACACATCCAGGCTGCAGCTCGGGGTTGGACCAAGTACATTGAGAACCACTACCCGGTCACCAACGCGAAGATCAGACTTCAAAGCAAGGGCTTGGCAAGTTATCTAGTTGAAGCGAATGAGGGATACTTCTTGTTTGGAGAAGATTTGAAGCAGGGAAGACTTGTGAGTGCGAGTTTAGAGAAGGTCTGGGAAAATCTTCGTGGTCCTCAGCCTATATTCGACGGAGAGGTAACTATGGATGCTGGAGAGACCCCAAAGGCCAATGGCGGACCACAGCCAATGACAACGATTGACGAAACGCACATGGAAAGCTTGAACGTTATCGCTATGAATGGACAATCAAGTTCCAACGAGGTGGATATGGACTTAAGCTGAGGATGGCTGTCACAAACATTTGGTGGGGGTTACAAAATGGGAGTTGAATTCTGCTTTGCTTTGCGTCCAGCAGGAGTTTTACATGGGGGCTTTTGCATCGGGAGGTGGCTTCGTGGGCAATAAGCACAATGTAACATAAAACGGAACGGGGATCGGAGGCGGGCAGGTCAGCATCAGGTCACTCAATAGTCTTTGGCTATCAGCGCATTGCATAAAGCACAACAGCAATAAATCGAAAACATATATCAGTCACACGGGGAAAGGAACCTTGACAGTCCTCGACTTGAAGTCATTGGACACCGTTCCATTTGCTTGTGTGCCAGAAGAATAGGCCCAAATCATATGAACAAGCGAACTGCTAGCCGAGTGGCACGCCGATTTTTCTTCTTCAAGTTGGCGGCTGATGACGACCATAATCATGTGACTTGCCTCGTGTTACACAGTAGCCTTTTGACAAAGTAGTAGGCAATCGGCAAGGCAAGTATGTCCTACTTCAAACAGTGGCTGGGTGGTCGATGGTTACAAGTAGGGTGTCATTGCACGCCTTCTGAAAAATCGGGTTTTGGAGTTATATTCTGATACTTCTGCGGACTTTAGAAATTGTTGGTATCACAGGTTTGATACGTGATCACTTCTCTACTACGTAGTATAGGCTTGATTCTGTATTTGGTTGATGATGCTTAGCATTCATAATGGTGTTGCAAACGCGAAGAGGTTATGCCTCTTCTGCTGACTAAGCTAGATCACATGATGTCACATGATTGTAAAGGTCGGAATTCAGCCCCATATTCCAACAGAAATCATTCCGAGTCTAGTCCTGGTGCCTCTACTTTTAACAACAACCAACCTCCATGCAATTCACACGCTATTGGTCACTTTCTAGCTCTTACATACTTTTGTCACATGTGCTGGTAAGCATTCTGCCGTCTGAGGCATCTATTGCGGCGTTATTAACACCGCGTTAATAGTGATGGCTTTTTTATTCTTGGTCTTAGGCCTATTATTCGCAACTATAATCTGGGGTAAGCTGGTTTATAATATACACTACAAATTATAGTCTCTAATAAGCAGCCATCATCTGCCCTTTAATATAATTTGGGGCTATGATCTGACAGAGGATTTATAAATCTAATATCGAGATTACGCTTCGCTATAATCCCAACTTCCTACGTAGTACACTTTTTTACGTTGCCTTATAATAGCCCCGTTTTTAACACTAATTGTACTTGTACCATTTTCCAATAAATTTACCTATGACATCATAGCATCATAAAAGGCTCTGTATAGTATATAGTGCTGGAGAGCGCTCGACAGAACGCTAGGAAATAAACTAGGAAATTAGCTGTAGCTCTGGGCCCAGCTGATGTTCTCAGATTATGCAATCTGGGGGGGACTCTTTTACAAACCCCATTAATCTGGGGATGAGAGTTCGCCGATAATGATTAAAAATTAGCCACTTACAAAGGTGCTACCTGGAAAGTTACTCAGCCTTCGTTTTCTCGTGCTTTATCCGTTGACTCTAGTCCGAAAAAGTTCCAGTAAACATTACAGTATATAAAGATATTTCCACCAGCTCATTATGTTCAAGAACAGACAACCAATTTTCAGAGCTTGAGATATTTCAATTTACTCAAATTAGTCTACTCAACTCTCAGAAGTCAAGGACATGAAGGTCCTCCCCTTCCTCATCGACGGCAAGTATGAAGCAATTGGAGCTCGTACTTTCCCTATCATTTCCAACCAGCTCCAAAGCCAGCTTTGCCTCGCTCAAAGCGCTGATTCTACGACCGCCTCAGCAGCAGCAGACTCAGCCTCCAAGGCCTTCAAGACATGGAAGCACACACCATGGATGACACGCCGCGACATCCTCCTCCGAACAGCAGACAAGACCCGCCGCCGTGAAACCGAGTTCAAAGAAACGATGATACCAGAACACAACCGAATGGGCCGCATTCTAAATCGAGCTCACCGTTAACCTCATGCGTGAAACAGCATCCAAGATATCTTCCCTGGTGGGGGAAATCCAACCATGGCTTCTCCATCTAATTCGTTTGGCACTCGAGCGCTGAACATGAGCAAGGAGCTTGATGTAGGTCAGGTGCAGGTAAATGGCAGTACTGTTCATGGCGATGGTAAGCATACTGCAGATATATGAGAGCGTTGAGTCGTGACTAATGCGTAACATCAAACTTACCATGTGGTGGCACGAAGAGGACGGGGCGGGGCTATATGAACAGTCGCTGGGGCTGGAGGAATCTACTAGGTTGAAGACCTTTACGGCTAGTATGGATAGTCACGACAACATTATATCTCGTTGAATGCGGGAAGTAATAAGTTTAGGGGAAGATGGATATAATGAAAGAGTCTCTATTAGTACTGGTGGTACCTACCTGAGGTATTTACACAAGCTCAACGATAACCTCTCTTATGAACCAAGGGGTTGAACAATAATGCGAACCCCTTACCTGACTTTATGCCCGATTATGCAGCTTCACGGCTGGCTATTGGTGGGGCGGTACCTTAATGCAAGAGTTGGCCCTGCCTGGCTGAAGTTGAACTGCATGCAGTCGAGTGGCCAGCAGCAGCGACCCAGTGAAAGAACGCCGAGAAGCTGTTGCCAAGGATACCAGGGTCATTGGTGGGGATACAATTGGACGAGCGAACTCGCACGCACAGCTGGCTTGTGATCTCTGGTTGCCACTGCCACTATTCCCCTGCGCTTGAGCGCGCTTCTGTTGACGGTGAGTCTCTTCTTTTTGTATTGCTTTGTTCTTTGTCTTTGTTTCCAGTATTAGCATGTTCCACGCGTTTTCCATCTGACACGGCAAGAGAACTTCTGCGAGACAGAAGGGACGAGCGCCTCATCGATCGATACCGTACTTAAGAAAGAACGCAGTCGCGCTGTGCGTGAGGGAAGGCAGGAGTGAAGAAAGCACAAGTATATCCTTTTGACAACGACCCTTTATTTCGCTTCACTCTACCGCGAATTCTGACGCGCGAAGATGGGATTTTGAGCTTCTGGTACGTGAAGCCCCGCAATACATATCGAGCCGATTTGAGACCTTGTAAGAAAGACGGAAAGGGAGAAATCAATAATGGTATCGCAAATGGAAGTTGAGCCCTCCAATTCTCTTGCGCGGAGGGGGCCCTCTTCCGTCGCAAGTTCATCGAGGCACAGGAGGGGTAGCAGACAACATAGGAGCACTGGGTACATATCGAACGAGTTCCCCGAGTTCTCGCATACGGGCGATGTGGAGATCTTGGTTAGGGCTGGGTCAAGGACGAACCGGTATCTCCTACATCGATTAATACTTACGCAATGCTCCGGATTCTTCGAGGCGAGCACAAGTCAAGAGTGGTCGCGGGCGAGTAATGAGGGTGGAGGAGAGTTGGCGAGGATAGGAGAGGATTCTGGGAGTGAGGTGGGTAGGAATAGGGACGTGAAGAAGAGATGGAGGTATGAGCTGGATACTGGCACCAACCGCGACGATATACCCATGCTGGTGCAAAAGGAGAACAAAGCTGTATCCGTCTTCGGCGCGAACGACGCTCTTCCTCCACCCGTGAGGAACAAACCTCCCTCTTCGAACCCCTCTTTCTTCCGCTCAGTCGCAAACCTCAGTCTGGCCTCCTCACACACACCCCAAGCTCCTCCCATAAGTCAAGAAGATCTAGATCTACTCAATGACTACGACAATCTCTTCCGAATATTCTACAACTACCCCCCAGCACTCGACTCGATCGATATAGCAACCGCTTATATACAATGCAAATCCCTCCTCACGCTCGCAGATCTCTACGACGCCCTAGCTGTGGTAGGCCCTCGAATTGACCATCACCTTCTCCAATTCCAATCCCGCCTCTGGAAACAAATCGCCAAATACCCTACCTCGTACCTCAAACTCGGTTACCTGGCACAGTCGAAGAGTGTCTTTCAAGAAGCGCTCATACATGTGATAGGAGCATGGCCACAAGGGGAGCGGCACATTAGGCGGGAACTGCCTGATTCCGTGTTAGAAATAATTGAGGACAAGGTCGAGGATATGGCGGACATGGTTGGGAAAATTGAAGGGCGGCTTTTCAGATTAAATCTCACAACATCGAGAGGCGAGCGAGTAACACCACAGAACTCGTACCTGGATTGGCTCGTTGTGTCACTATTCAGGCAGTGGCTTGCGGATTCTACCTCCCCCCCTCCGCCTCTACCTCCAACTTCTGCTCGCGGACCACCTTCTCGGAATGGTGGAGGCACCCATGGATCTCGTAGCTCTCACTCGCATTCCCAAGCTGCTCTTACTGTTGCACCACCTCCGAACTACGAAGCCTCTCCACCTACAGGCCGTACTTTCCGCACCCTAGGCTCTTTCCCCGCCAATTATTTGAGCCATGATGAGTGTAAACGCTTCTTAAAGCTGACTCCCGAATTATATTCCCGCGATGCCCTCAAACGCTTCGAGAAGCGGATGGAGGAGCTGCGAGGGCTAGCGAGGGAGGTAGTGAAGCCCCTAATGGGATGTTGTTTACTGGGTAGCGCCGAGGGCGTAGCGTATTTGACGTGTACAAGGGTGGAGGAGAGAGATTTCCCTTGGTTAGGGGAGTGAGGTGTATATGGAGGTACTGATGCTTCAAGTTGGCATTGAAATTATGGATGATGATTATGAATTACGAATTAATATTGGGCGATTCTTTTTGTCTTGTTTGGAATTTTGGGGGATAGTACACCAGCGTTGTCGGATACCCTACTTGCTATTGGAGTTGGGACGGGATTATCTGGGTTTTTGTTTAGGTATGATGATAGGAAATATATGTATATCTCAATATGAAACTCTTGTCATATTTGTACGGTTCGAGTGAGGTAAGTTTTATTGGTACAACCCGTTCGCTTGAGGAAGTCTACGGGGTAAGTCTTTCCTCAAATGAGCTCTTGCAGCGGTTCAGTGTAGTATGCACTTTTTTTCGGGAGAGTACTTATATCAGCGCATGGCTCAGACACAATATCGTAAGGAAGTTGCTAGCTGAAAGTACTTTTGACGTATTGGTTCTTTGGACCATAAACCTAGTCGCGCTCACGAAGATTTCTCGAGCGTCTAAACCATTGATCTTCCGTATGGTGAGTGTATGTTTAGTAGATGCATTAAAATAAAAAGTAACCAGCATTCTCTAAAGGCATTATTGTCAGACTTCCCTATACAGTCATTTTATATTTGCTATTATTCTTACTATCGGCTTTTCCTTCAAGAACGATTGAGCACTAGGCTTAGCACGGAATTTTCATGGCATCAGTGGCAGATGAAAGGAAACAACAGAAGATGTAAACATCTAGCTTAAAACAGCCCTAGACATATTATGCTTGCTCTTCGAGTCTTGATAGTGGTATGTATATCTCAGAGGGCTAGAGGCGGAAAGTAGAATATTATGGTTCCCGGTGGGTGTGAATGAGAGTAAAATTCCTTGATGGGACGGAAGTGTATAAAATAATGAGGAATCCCGAGATGGAGGCGCCCTATAGGTCTCAAGCCTTCTCGACAGGAAGTGGTAGAATTGTCTGGACTCTCTAGTGGGTCTGAGTTCTGGGGGTATTGCATGGTAGAGTGATTACGGTTGTGAGGGTTTATAGAATGAGAGAGGTTTGATTTCTATACACTGAATCTGACTTGTTTTGTATTAGTGTGGATTTGATAGCAGAGTATTTATTGACAGTAAGTTGATCATAGGCATCCGCCTTGAACTGTATCATATTTGAAGATATAGTTCACCTTGGACCTTTGGAAAAATCTACTTAATCTATGTTGGGACTTATGTTGTTGGTACTCACAGCTCGCCTTCTTCCACCACGGAGAAATTGTGCCAGAGAGAATTTCAAGCTAGCAACTGGTGCGATCTTCTACTGAAGTATATATGACTCCTTGACTGTGTGATTTTAGTACGGTGTTTGACGTCAGATCTATTTGAGCCATCTACTTCTTAATCTATGGAATCGGCCTGTAAAGGCATATTGAAACTAGAGAAGAGACGGCTAAGGAGGAGTTTGGGGTAAGTTCATCCTGCAAGAGCATGTCGGAGGAGAGGTGTAGCGTATCAAGAACAAATTCATTATTCATTACTCAAAGTACACACAATACCCAACCCATTACTCCAAGGCCAACCTCAATCCTGACTTAAATCCAAAACGCCAACCTCACTCATCCTCCACTTCTTCCCTCCCTTCCTTATCTTGCTCCTCTCGGCCTCTTCCTCTTCATCGAAAACTTGCCATCCACCCGGCAGACTATCTCTTAACATAATATATTTCTTTCCTTCCTTCGCTTTCCCGGTCACTTTATCTCGAGGCAGCATATCAAGCGTACTCTGCTTCTGCTGGCTTGGAGGAGGGGCCATAGAGCACATGACTGGGGGCGAAGAGTCGATGGTTATTATTTGTGTTGACTGGACTGATCTGGAAGCCTTGGGAGCGGGTGATAACATTTCGGCCACCGAGGGGAATTCATTGCCGGGAGACGAAGAATCAGCTTCTCGTGGTTGGGCTACAGGAGTAAAGTTTAGGCGTCTGTTTAGAGGTGGCAGCTCTGGCGACAATGGCGTTGTGGGTTCTGGAGAAAGATTTTTGCGAAGCAAAGGTTTACTTGAGTCTCTTGATCGAGACGAGGGAGTGCGGGGAAAGCGTTCCGGGGATGGGGAGGGAGAATGCTGATGTTTTTGGGGTGTAAAATTTGGCGCGAGTGGTGAGGAGGGTAGTGAACTTGAGGAGAGATCGAAAATCTGTGTTTGTTTTGTGGAAGGGTGAGAGGTAGGCTTGGTGATTACAGAGGTGGACGAGTGATCACCTTGGGATAATGTCCAAGGGTTTGCGTTTGGGGTTGGCTTCTCTTTCAGAGCTCCTTTGGCCCTTGATCTTGAGACCGAGGGTTGCGATTTTCTCGTTGCAACCGATTTGCTTTCACGTACGGGTTGCTTGCTTGGAGCAGGTGCAGAACTTGTCATTTTCTCCAAAGTAGGCGCCAAGTAGACAGGAGGTAAGGCCTGACTGGAAGTCGGTGCAGATTTGCTGGGCGCAGACGGTGGTGCTTCCTTCCTAGGTTTTGATACCGAGACAAACTTGTCCATTGCTCCTTTGGGCATGCCGCCTTTCTTCTCAGCTCTCTTTACCGCTGCCTTTTGCTTGATCAATTTCCTTGGGTTCCTTAGAGATTCTTCATAATCCTCCACCTTTAACGGTATACCTACTTTAGCAATTGTTTCTGGTAGCCATGCTTTGTCCGGTTGAGTAGGATCATAGGTAGATGGGCCTCGTTTCTGAGGGCTGCTCGATCTAGCTCTTGCCGTTCGTTCATCGGATTGATATGCTTCGATTTGATCATCCTCATCGACTGGAGCCAGGCCATTTCGCCCATAATCCCCACTATCATCTGGCTCATCGTCCAAATTTATATCAACAATATCCATGGGGTGGTAAATAACTCTCATCTCGCGAATGCCGTCGGAGCTGATATGAGTACGTTTCCCGCAGATGGCTCGTACCAGTTGCATCTCATTCATAGCAGTCAGTATAACATCGCCATAGCCAGAATCTCGACGATTGCCACGTATACGTAATTTATGTACCAACAAAGCTGGTGCAAGTCCACGAATGAATTTAATAGCGCCAATTTTGCCGCTCCAATCGAATGCTTCTGCAACATAGAGACGCAATCCTGGGACATCGACCTCACCATCCCATTCAATCCCTGCCCTCAGACTTTGTATCTTTGATTCTGAAGAGACCACAGGATGTGTATAATACGACAACACTTCTGTATTCGGAAACTCTTCCGGAATCTTGAGGGCTTTGTGCTTACACCGGAAAAACCTACTCTCATTCGACTGAACCTCGTGGGCAAGATTATTTCTCCAAGCTTCCAGTCCAGCAGCATCTGATCTCGAAATACAGCACAGTGATTTTCCAAAGCCGGCTCTGGCAGCTTCAGATGCAACTTTGATGCCAATGCCAGGAATTCCTTCGGTAATATAGTCGCCCCCACTCATGAGAGCTATTAAGACCATTCCTGCACGGTCCAATCCAGATTTTCCGTGTTTCGTTTTCATTGCATCGTAAACAGAGACATGGGTAGGTGATTTGTTCCCTCTAGTCCCCTCAGAAGACCAATTTCGAAGGGTTAAACCACAACCGAACATCAGAGTATCGACATCCTCACTAAGCACCGCATCCACGAGTCCTTCTTGCTGTAACAAGGCACACTCCGCTTCGGCTTCTCCAGGTGCAACGTGAAATGGGAATCCAAATAATTTCAAAAGCTGTTTAGTAAGTAAATTTGGGAGCATTGCTCCATGTTGGCCCGTCTTCTTGTTCCGCTTGAAAGGTGGCTTGTGAGGTCCATCGAAGACGAATAATGGCTGCACCGAGATAGAAAGGAGACGGAGGAGCCTGTAGTACAGAGTCCGGATTGCAGGATTGGAACCACCTACTCGTTTGTGAGTTTGATATAGCTACAGTTGGCGTAAAGCTTGTTGCTACTCACCCTTTCCAGCTTGGATCTGGAACTGCCAAATTGAGATATCAATAGCTATTCGCAATGGCCGCCCTGCCTGCTCAAACTTCTCAATGGCCAACTTGGAAAGAGCAATTCTCTCTCCGGCTCCAATCTCTCCATAAATCCTTGTGGGGCTATTAGTAGTATCCAGTAATGGTAGAGCCGACATACCCTTTGATGCCCATGGTGTCAATAGACGATTTTTATTATTATTTCCCCCAAATGAATTATTAGCAACACAAGAATGCTCTCATAATTACACACTGCTGCTACTTATAGGAGCAATAGGCCGGCGATGTAGGTATTATATGTGTAGTTGCCAAAAAGGAGACGTTGGATGTCTATGTAGGTATTTATAGAGCTCATTCGACCCTAGTCAAAAACGTCGGCATGGAAACGGAAACTCGCCGATGTTCACAATCATTCAAGGTCGAACACATTCAAATTCCTCAATCTGGTCTTGTCTAAACGTTAAAAGTTTGGATACACTTTTTCTCAAGTCGATGTAGCACCATGTCTTCCGCCAATGGTCCAGCGCACCGCAGTGTCGCAAATATTCGCTCACCCCCAACCGCACATCCAGGAAGTCCGCATACGCCTCTCCGAACGATCTCCTCAGCATTCGGGTCACCTTCTGCTTTGCGGGCAGAAGAGGACTATGTGGTGATTGAGTTAGGAGCGCGGTATTTCAGAGCTGGGTTCGCTGGCGATGCTGTACCAAAAGCTGTGCTGGATTACGGACCAGAGCAGCGGAGGAGAGCAGGGGATTATAGAAAATGGAACATGGGATATGAGAAAGATTGGAGGAAGAGGATACAGGGCAAGGAATGGGGCGAGGCGTATGAGCTTTGGAGACCAGATTTGAGAGGACTGGATTTGGGTCTGATTGGGGACAAGGTTGATAGGGCATTTCGGGAGGCTTTTACAAAGTCAGTATGTGATATGCCGCTTCCTTCGGGACATCGACTAATGCATTGAGAAGGTATCTATTGACTGATTCACGACCGAGGCGTTTGATACTGATTTTGCCATCTGTACTGCCTCTACCACTTGTTTCTACGGTTCTTGACACCCTCTTTACGAACTACCAGCCTCCAACGGTTTCCTTAATGTCAGCACCGGCACTTACGACTGTAGCTGCTGGTCTCCGTTCTGCTCTTGTGGTGGATATTGGATGGTCCGAGACGGTTATATCGAGCATCTACGAATACCGGGAGGTACAATGTACGCGATCAGTTCGAGGGACCAAGATGCTTGGAGAAGAAATGTTCACGATGCTTGTTGAGGCGGTGGATCCCACATCATTGCAAGAAAGGGGAGATGAACGTGGATTTGGAGAAAAGGCACGTAATACACTAAGCTTTGAAGAGTGTGAAGAGATCCTCGTACGGATGGCATGGTGCAAGCCCGGAAAGAAGCCCGAGCAACCAGTAGCATCATTCGGACTCACACCAGTAAAGGAAGAGGACGAGCTGAGGTCTAGCATGAGGACTATGAACATAAGTGGAGACGAGGCAGCAGATCCCCAAATCTCTATACCCTTGAGGTCGACAAATCCACGACAGACGCTCAAACTCCCTTTCTCGAAGCTGGCTGAGCCCTGCGAAATAGCGCTGCTCGGAAAAGGAAACTTGCCTCAGCACCTGGATGACGAAGAGCTGCCCATCCACTTACTGGTATATCGAAGCCTCCTAAAGCTCCCACTTGATGTCCGGTCGATCTGTATGTCTCGCATAATTTTTGTGGGTGGCGGTTCCAATCTGCCGGGCCTGAAAGCGCGAATCTTGAATGAAGTAGCTGCCTTGATTGAACAACGCGGCTGGGATATAGTGCAAGGAAAGGCTGTTGATCAATTCCGGAACAACCCAAAACTACAGAGGACACGGAGCAGACAGGCTGATGAGGGTCCTATGGAAGTATTGCGGGATAGCAATCTCGTTCCTCCAGGTCTGTTAGATCAGGAGCCTGATCCAATTGAGGATGATTTGAGACGGGAAGCAAAGAAGGACCCACCTGTCGTATCAGGTAACCTACGTGCCATTGACTCACTGGGAGCTTGGGCAGGTGGTAGCCTTCTTTCGCAAATGAAGATACCTGCTGTTTCTATCATTGACAGAGACCAGTGGATTCAGCAGGGGCCTTCAGGGGCATCGAGGGCTGGTGAGATCACAGGAACTACTCAACGACAGAGTATGGGACCAGGTGCTTTTAAATCTGCAGCTGGTGACAGATCAAGCTGGACGCTTGGTCTATGGGGCTGAATAAAAATGGTATAGGATTATGGAGAGATCCCGGATCTGTGCAGCATGGGACTTGTGCAGTTGTGGCTTGATTGTAGATTTGTGAACACGTGAATAGCATAGCGAAGAATGATACCCATATGAACAAGGAAAATCAGTCCACTAACATGCCACTCCATTTTAAGAAGTGCTCTACATTATTTGCCTTATTTATTGTGATAGATTATGGTGGGGTTGAGTGCTGACCATTCCAAAAGTTCATTTGTGAAGCTCTTTTGCATCTAAAACATCGACGACATCTCGTCGCAAAACAATGTCACCATCAACACGCACCTTCACCTGCCTTCAATGCCGACTCATAACCATCCGGAAGCCCCCTCGGCGTCTCTTCCACACTTCCCTCCAGCTCCGGATTGACTCTCCCCGCCCTACGTCCGCCCCCAAACTTTCAATCGACATAAAACACATCCGCCAAAACGCCGCCCTCCACGCACAAAACTGCATCGACCGCAACTACAAAGTCCAATCCACGTACCCCGCGCGCATAAACGATCTCTTCGAGCAATGGCACATCTACCAGCACGATGCTCGCAGTCTCAGGGAGCGGAACAACCGCGTCAAGCTGCAGATTGCGAATCGGACAACGCTGGGTGATGGGGATGCCGAGGAGGCGAGGGCTTTGAGGGATATGAGTAGAGAACAGCTATTAGAGGAAGCCAAAAAGCTGAAGGAGAAAATCTCTGCCATTCAGGATAAGGAAGAAGGCATCACGGATGAAATCGATGCACTTGCTGCCAGTATCCCGAATCTCACCTCGGACGAAACCCCTCGCGGCAACGAGCCAAAATTGCTGGGCTATATCAATGATCACCCGGAGCCGAATCCTTCAGCATCTGATAGAGTATGGCGCTCGCATGTACATATTGGGAGTGAGTTGCAGCTTCTGGATTTCGCTGCCGCGGCCACGACGTCGGGGTGGGGGTATTACTATTTACTGAACGAAGCTGCTTTGTTGGAGCAAGCGTTAGTTCAATACGCATTGTCAGTAGCAAGAAAAGCAGGCTGGGGTGTTGTAGCACCGCCGAGTACGGTGTACTCGCATATAGCCTCAGCCTGTGGATTTCAACCTCGGGATCAAAATGGTGAACAGCAAGTTTACAACATCCAGCAAAATGCAAGGGACGTGGGTGTGAAGCCCGAGCTTAGTCTTGCTGGCACGGCGGAGATCCCGCTCGCCGGCATGAAGGCGAATACGACTTTGGAGGAAGACAAGCTGCCCCTGAAGAGAGTGGGTGTTTCGAGGTGTTACAGGGCGGAAGCGGGGGCTAGGGGGGTGGATACGAAGGGCTTGTATCGGGTGCATGAGTTTACGAAGGTTGAGCTTTTTGCGTGGACGATGCCTTCTGATGTTGATTCCTCTACTGTGTTTGAGGGAATGGTTGAGCTGCAAAAGACGATTCTGTCCTCACTTGGTTTGCACTGCAGGGTATTGGAAATGCCCAGCACGGATCTAGGTGCTTCAGCAACTCGCAAGATTGATATTGAGGCTTTCTTCCCCAGTAGGAGGGCAAAGGATGAAGGGTGGGGGGAGGTAACGAGTGTCAGTATGTGCACCGATTACCAGAGCAGAAGGCTAGCAACTAGAGTGGATGTCAGGACCCTTGGAGGGAAAATTGCGTTCCCATATACCGTGAATGGGACGGCGTTAGCGGTTCCGAGAGTCCTGGCTGCCATTTTGGAAAATGGATGGGATGAAGATAAAAAAGAGGTGAAGATACCCGAGTGCTTGTGGCCATGGATGGATGGTTTGAAGGTCATTGCTCCAAAATAGAGGTTTTGTTGAAAACATCTATATGTAAACCAATTTGTCTTCATGTTTTGATATCTCAAGCAGTCTCGACTGGTGGCAGGCAGACAGATGAACCGGTAGACAACTCTGGGCAGCACTGCTGGCAAGTCGATGGTGTCAGTTGCCACATTGAGCATTTCTAGAAACACAATGCATAGAGGAAAGTGAACAAATGATCCAGTCTTACGTACGAGTAGAGTATTTTTCAAGTGGAGACTGGGAATAATCCAACAAGTTACTCTTCAAAAGAGTGCAATCCTCCGCAACCTCACACGTGTCTGCCAAATTGTTTTGCGTATTCTATAGTATGATACTAGCTTCTGTATTTAGTTTTATGTTCTCAAAGTGCAAGGAGGAACAATCTTCGTATTAGTATGCTGCTATGACATTCACTTTTAGCTATAAGGACTTCGCCTTTTGCAACCAGACAGCTATATATACCTCAAAATTCTCAGTGAAGTTCATCTGAAGCAGAGCAAAAAGCGTATTAGCTACCGACTATAAGTTGGTCACGATAGTAACGTTCTTCCCAGTTTCCAGGAGCCGTGAGATGGCCACCATATTCCGAGGGATACTAATGTCGTACTCCTGCCGCAACCGCAGCGTCGATTTGGGCGGGTTGATTTTTTATGGCATGGTTACCAAGAATGGCGATTACTACATCGAAGGCTAAATAAAAATCAGCTTGGTCATTCCTTGAAGAGGATTATTCCGAATCGTTACCCTATTGTTTGAAGAGTGTAACTTCCAATTCTTTGAAGAAGGATTACATCCTTTGAATCTCGAGTGAGGGTACATATTCCTAATATGGTATTATTGCACCTAGGTTTAGTATAAAGCGCTGATTAATAATTAATCTGCAGTGAGAGAACGTACTGGCGTATGCGTGATACGTGGATGTCAGCTGCGTACGGATTCAGTAGTGGGCAATTGCTATGATAACTGTACACTGGTACGATTCTAGCCTACAAAGGTTCTTCTAATCATGCATGCGGGGCAAAATAATGTTCCTTTTAGGGGGCCGATGACTTCTTCTTGGTGACGTTGCCATGAATAGTAATCATTCATGCGCTTTAGCTCGGCAGTCCAAGTTCTCAGACACTATCAACTCTTTCAATGTTTGACAGGTAGAACCACAAGACGAACCTCATCTGAGGACCAATTTTGTAATTTAATTACAAAAGCTGTTGGGAATTGGAATGTCGGTATTATTAAATCACGTTGCGTGGCCTGACACTTTGAAGTGAAGTTACCATTTCTAGTTTATTCAGAAGCCATAGCACGAAAATCAATCCCATTGAAAAAATTCATCAGCAACATGACTACACTCAATGACGGGTAAGTATAGCTTGTTGAAGGAGCCAGAAGGACAAAGTGCAATGTTAATATGAGTCCCAGTCAGGAGCTTCTAGCAGCAGTGATACAAGCCCACGGAGGGCTGGAGCGTTGGAACCGTACCGAAAAGATCCAACTACCTCACAGCGCCCTTCATATTCGCTCTTCCCGGATTCAAAGTCAGCGAACTGGAAAGTCATGAGGGATGCGGAGAAGTTTGGCGAGTTCTGCAAGTGATTCACCCAGATGGGTTTCCAGCGCATACCAAGGTGCAGAGATTCTATTTTGACAGCAAAGACTTTCTCCTGAGACGTGAGGATTATGAGACTAATGTTGCTGGGGGGTAGCTAGCCATTATTGCTTTAATTATCAGAATTTTGATGGAATTGTGATTCCCACGATGCGGAGAGTTGTCAGACGACTTCCAGATAGGACGCCGGTCTTGACTGGACCAACGGCCTTTGGGCTTCAGTATGTTGAGTTGAAAATTATTGATAAGGATGTAGTTTCCATTCTGAGGGCAAGAGAGATTTTTGAGAAGTGAGAGTTTTGTCAATGTTCTTGTTTCCGTGCGTATAGGTTTGTGCCTGTCGTCCTCTATTATCTTGTTGAAATAAAAAAAATCCATACCGCTTCAGCCTTGAGGTGTTGTCAAAGTGGCATAGTAATTACCACAACCTTTTCATGGAGTTTTTTAAATATCAAGAGATAGCAACAGTGGCAGAACGACCCGAAGACATTTCACAGTATTCACAAGGCCAGATTTCGAGAGTAAATCATGAATATCTAATAGAATCTTAAAACCTACTTCCTGTTCTCATAATAACTTTAGATATCTCTTCCTAAAAATTTTGATGGCTCTGGTCGCTCACCCTATCGAGTCCCTTTCTCATGTGGAAGCTTTTCGTCTCTTAATATCCTCAACAAGCAATGCCGTATCCCAATATAGTTTGATATCGAAGAACTGCAATCTATCCCAGCCCTGTCCATCCTCATCATCCCTGATTTCAAACACAAACATCCTTGGCACTGAAATTGGCATCGGATCCCCTTTCACATAATAGCTGACCATCGTCTCAGCATTCACAGTGTACAGACTCTTCCCCGATGTTGATTCATTAACGACGCAGAAGCTCATGCCCGTAAGACTAACTTTGTCAAAGGGAGAGAAGAGTTCCAGCATCCATTTCTTGATGTCTTTGGCACCGGTGTAAGTGACGTTTTTGGTATCGAAGAAGACAGCGGATGGGGCGTAGTATTCGGTATCGGGGTAGTTTAGCTCCAGACTACTAGTGACTTCTGCGAAATATTTGTAGACAAATCGAAGAGCTCGGTTGCTCTTTGTGAGGGTATCGAAGTCGCCTGTGTGCTTGAAAATTGTTGCTGCCATGCTGCTCGCATGGGAGTTCGGAAGTGGGATTGTCTGCGAAGTTTGTGGTATCTTCTTGAAGTAGTTTAATATATGCAATTGGAAGATATAAAGGGTGTTATATAGAAGCGTTCTCGGCCACATTCAACTACTGTAGGGGTTAAACTTTAGTGACAATCAACTCTGCAAGTTTGAAATATGCGAGCCTCGGCTCAAGGTCTCATGCTCGTTGATCATCCGTTTTAGTTCTGGGGTTATCTAGCGTGTGTATTAATCGTACTGCATATTCACTCTCTTTATTTCCGGACGATACTCGGTGTTTGAAGTGTCTCGGCTTGGAACTATAGATATAAATGTTCAGTAATCGAGCCCTCGCTTAAAATATAAGGGTTAAAAGGGGGTCACACAGGGCGGGGTAGTGTCTGAACTCTTTCGGGCGTAAGATGCGACATGCATATAATTTGAACTATAGGACAGCAAGGGTCACTAGCATACTCTTATGGACGTATGATTGCTAGGTGCCTCGGGTCCACCCTGTTCGAAATCTAATAGTAACATATCTCAACAAATAGCTATTCAACAATGCGTATAAGAAATCATTCCCGCGTCGAGAAAAGACAATTAAAAAGTTAATACAACAGACCACAATTTCATACCCATATGATCAAGTTGCATCGATACTATCAAAGCTCAGCAGATACAATGGCTCAACCAGATATCTTCTACGAACCCGCAAAAGTCGAGAAGTCCGGCCTCGCCCACGACCCCTTCAAAAGCTTTGTTATTCCTCGCCCAATCGGGTGGATCAGTACTACTAGTAAAGATGGACTTGACAATCTCGGGCCATTCAGTCAATTCAACAATGTCTCCTTCGATCCTCCGACCATCATGTTCATTGGCCATCAATCCGTTTACAAGCGCCGCAGTAAGGACTCGGTGGTCAACGCAAGAGAGACTGGAGAATTTGTTTGGAACATGGCAACGTATGGATACTAAAGTTTGACAAGGGAACCAACAAGCTAATGCAACTACAGGTACGATACAAAAGTTGCAATGAATGCATCCTCTTTGGAGACTTGGGATGACGAATTTCCCATTGCTGGTGTAACCAAAGCTCCGAGTCGAGTTGTCAAGCCTCCTCGCGTGGCGGAATCACCGGTCACTTTCGAGTGCAAAACACATTCTGTGATCAGAATCCAAGGTGATTCTCTCGTGGGTCACTCAGATATCGTCATTGGGCGTGTGGTCGCTATCCATGTCAAGGGAGAGTACATCACACCAGATGGGGTAAGTAAAATCCTCCTAAAAGCGAAACATATTCTAACATTCACAGCTTTTTGATGTTCTCAAAGCAGCACCTCTGGCACGTCTCGGATACCATCAATACACTGCCATTACCCATGTCTTTGATATGAAGATGCCTTTCATGCCTGATGACAACGTCAGCGGGAATATTCTGGGAGGGGAGACTGGGGATTCCGACTCAACTCTGTATAAAACTAGGGATCATAGATCTGAGGATGAGAGAAGATTTGAAGAACGAGAGCGCAACGCTAAGAGTGGTACTCAGGGAAGGATTGAGGGCAAAGAGGAAGTAGCTGGGGAAGAGTTCAGAACTGCACATATCTAAGACTAATTTCTGACTTGGCAGCATTGCCAAGGGAGCGTAGATTGAATTGATATTGCACCCTTTGGAAAGATAAATCGAGGGCCAGCAGTATACACGAATAGTTCCAGGCTGAAACAAATAGATCAAGACATAACAGAATCTCTACTGGGTGTCTCCCTGTATCGTATCTGTTGTTCTTTCTAACCATCAATCGCAAGTCCGAAGGTAGAAGTTCTACCGTAGAACGGTGGAGGAGTTTGCTTTCTAGAAGCACTTCCACCGCATGACACGGAAATGACACTAATATATCATGGTAATAATCGAAGCTAATGAGCATTTGGCAGACAAAGCTTTTTTTGTTGCAAAGAAGGTAAGCCATTGTGATGTCAGCAGTGAGAGGGCTACGCGGTAGATATATATGGAAAATAGGCCCAGGTCAACAGAAGACTAACTTAGTAGAAAGCGTGCGTTGCTATGGCTCTATGGTAAACACGGTGGTTTATTACACCGCCGACGAACAGAGTCTTTCTCCTAGCACGATTCATATTAAAGCTTTAGCTTCTTACGGAAAGGGAAAATTGTCCTTCCGAACTTGTATCTTCCAGTATCAATAGAAACTATAAAAGTCTTGTAAGTCATAGTAGTACAGACAGGAGCAGGCGCGCGCCAAATACCCTGGAAGGGGAGTATCACTGGCAACGAACAATTCTCCATCTGGTAGTAAAAAGGTATAGGTTATTATGTGGAAATCAAGCTGCTACTCACTAGCTTGAAGATAGATCCTGATTGAGATGAAAATTCAAGCGAGAAATGATATCGCGACAGGAGGGCTTAAATGACAGCAAATATAAGTTGACATATAATCAAGAAGAGTTTATGCTTAGAGATTGATCGTTTTGGATAACGAAATAAATTGCATGCATGGTAGTTCCAGGTACCAGAGTATAGTATTTGCATTTGTGAAGTGAAGAGACACTGGATATAATCTGCATACACAGAACGAATTCGAATTCCCTGGCCCTTGGCTACATACCTAGGTATGGATAGAAATGTTGATTAAGAGCAGCTATTCACTTTACTTGCAAACTCCTTGCAGATTGGAGGTAATCACCTGACTGCAGGTCCATGGACGATGACGAGTCACGAACTATTGCGCCGCTACACAGGAAAGAGAATTCAAACACACTACACTCTCACTCGCGATCAATCAATCCACCACCACGTGTTGCGGCTTACCTCACTCTCACTCTCACACCACCCCACCTAACCTACCCCACCCTTCTCCACTCCACCTCGTCCACTCCACTTCAGCCCCGTACTCCGTATAATCCTTCGTTCCATCCCATCCCATGCCATCACAATTTACGGTATACAGTAATCTCATACAGACGTGTCTGTCTGTCTGTAATCATATACCTAGGTACTTGTACACCGACTTCCTGCACACGCCAGCTTCAGCTTGCACTATCTATGCCAATCTATCTATCTATCTCATTATCGTACTCCGTACTTACCGATCCGCACCGCAGATAAAAAGAAAGCAACGTGACTATGCACTCACCGGCTTGCATTTCACATATATGCACATGTACTGTACTGTATATGTACATGCACCCCTCACTTTTTCAAATGCGTGCGACGTAGGTACGGTTGCGGCGTCAAGATAAGGGTGGGGTACTGTAGGGGAGTGTTTGGGAAAGGACCGATCAATAATGTCACATCCGGATGAGATGGGAAAATGTATTTTGAGTTTGGAGTTGAGGTTAGAAGTTTAATGTTGTACGGGGAAATATTCGGTCGGGCTTCCTCCTTGGCGACCTTCGGTGACATTCACAGTCGGGAAAGCGAATATCAAAGAGGAAGACCGACCGAGGTATTAATAGATTAATAGTAGATAAGGAGGATAATTTATGGCATGACTAACTTCAACGAAGCGATGAGCAATGGTGTTCTATTATGTCGAAATCCGGTAGAAGCGTAGAATGGGAGGAAAACTAGGAAGTGGATATATATGGAGTAAGCGCTGTTGATATTTGGATATTCGTACTGTATGTGCATGGAGGGGTTAGGCGCGCTATGATAAATAAAGAAGGGGACTCGGGGAAGGAGCCGTCGCAGTATTTCCTGCATGTAGGTGGCGTGGTCAACGGCAGTTTTGATCCTCCTTCTTTCCCCGGACAAGATGTTGAGTCTGATGCCGTCCTAGTTGGTTGAAGCTGTGAATGGTCGGTTGGTGGAAGGTTTACGGTATTGAAGTTAATTGACGGGGTTTCCTAAAAGAGCGGTGCGACTAGGAATGATATTGTAAGTAGACACTACGGAGCTTTCAAGCTTTGAAGGTGAAGTCAGCGCGGATGTTCTCTCTGACCAGTTAGGATTTGTGATTGAAAGAGCCGCCGGCAATACTCGCACTCGCGGTGTTTATGGATGCATGTGAGCGTAAAGGGGATGGAGTTCGGTATAGACTTGGAAGGGCTCTAGCTTGTTCCGTGCTGGTACTCCGGATGAAGCTGGTAACAGATCATGTCATGTCGAGATATACTCCGTCCGTATATTACAGTCATTATTACAAGTGACGTAGAAGTTATCGAAAGAGCAAGCAGGTTTAGATATTCATCCCGGTGTATTACAGGTATAGAAGTTTATATGTAGCAGGAAAAAACCCTCATCAATTGTAGACTGCCACGAATTCAAACACACTTTGGCCTTCCCGACCGACAACTATAAACAAGGCACTGAAGGCTAGCAGGTATAGTAGGCAGGCACCTTATCGCATTTAGAATATCGAGTGGTGAGTCTTGACTGGTGATGAAATCTCCGATTCAACCACCAACCACTCACGGGAGGCCCACGTTGTCGGGGCGGAAACCGTTCTCAGCTGAAGTCGTCCCAAGAGAGAAAGGTGCAGCGCAAGGCAGCGTATAGAGAGACGGGTACGGCGCCACGACACCACCAGTGCAAGACCTGGACCCTCACTTTTGCACTTGTTTATTGTTCTTGAAGGCGGCCAAGAAAAAGGCTGGAGAGCGTTTATTAAGTGTGACATTGGCTTTACGAAGTATATCCTGTTGTTCATGCTCGACCGTGTCACGTTGGGAAAAGAAGAATAATGGGATAACCATAACAACAACAACAACAACCTTGATTCTGTCGACATCTCAGCCCTCAGGTGCTACTTGACGAAAACAGCCGCTTTTCCCGTATGTATATCTTCTCTTTGTTCTGCTTTGCTTGCATTCTCGTCTGCGTGTAATGTACCATGCCATACAATACCTACTCGCAGCCACATACCTTGATAGATAGTCACCGACATCCAGTGCAATGCTGATTCCGAACCCTGGTTTTTAGATCGCCACTAATAGTAAATACTCGTACTGTGCTACGCATCTCGTATGGTGGTGGCACGAAGAGTTTGGAATAATCGCTCGTCGTGTGGACCGTCGAGTGGGCCGCCTGTCATCATTGTTTTAATTCTCACTCAGTCTCACCTCGCAAGCCCAACCTTTGTTTCGAAACCAAACCACAACACTCTTCGCCTTCTTCACCTTGGGCTCCTCCACCAAATTCGCCGCATTTGGCTGGTCTTGCTTCTCAATTGATCGCCAAACACCACCACTACGGATCCTCGAGTTGCGCAACATCACCTCGGTCCCACCTCCACCTCCACCAGCACCAGCACCACCACTACCACTACCACTACCACTACCACTACCACTACCACTACCTAAGGTAGGTAGGCCATCATTCTTTGTAGCCACCCGAATTACGGGTATCTAGCCTACGCGCGCTACCTCAAGTTGGACAAGCACAACAGGCTATCGTGCCTCACCGTAGGCCATTATTACCATTACATTGCGCTGCCAACAAAAAAACTTTATTTCACTTAGAGGCATATAGACATGATGGCCGACATCCCGCGGAGGAAGCCCATGCCAGCTGGCTACCAAGCTGCTCCTCCACAGCTCCAGCCAAAACCCTACGGGCACTCTCGGACTCGAACGACGTCCTCGAATATTTTCCCTACCCAGCCGCAACCGCAACAGCTGTATCCCAACAACATGCAGGTCCATGCCTACACCTCCCGCCGAACACCCTCGACAAACACCTTCTCCACCACCGCCAGCAGTGGCAACGGGCCCGTGCCCCAACGACAAACCTCCCAAGACCTGCGACGGTCCACCTCCTCTCGATCTAACGGCGCCTCTCAACCGACTGGCTATGTGGCTCTGATGCGAAAGCAGAAGGCGACTGTTTGGTGCGATCGAGCCCAACATGAAGATCCGCGCTTACTGGCTGCACAGCGGCAGGCGAAGATAAGGGCTACTATGGAGGTGGTTGGAGGAAAGAGCCACGCTGGACGGGTCTCAACAAGCGGAAATGCTAGCCTGGCTGGCAGCAACAGGGTCGCGGCAAAGATAAGACACGGTGGAAAGGCAACACTAGTGGGCTACAGTCCGGGGGACCTAGTTGGCGGCGTGGGAGGAGTGCCCATGCGATTAAGTGCTAGCGAAGTGGAAGGAGGAGACAGTGATGACGATGGGGATAGCACGATACACCACCAACGATCGGGCAGCGGGAGAAGCAGTGTGGGCAGTAGCAGGAGGGGTCTCACGTACTCTCGAACATCTGGAGCGAGTTCTGTGGTCGGCAGAATGAGTTCTGGGAACTCGCCACCGGGCGAGAGACGGGATTCTATTCAAGAGGATGACCCGGGAGAGACTCCTGTCCCTTCGACCCACCCGCGGGCCAAGGACTATTTTGCGGCTGATGGAGGTGGGGATGGGGCTCGGAGTACGGGCAGTGGAAGCAGTGGGGAACGGGCAGATGGTGTAGCAGAGTTGGGGTCTGGCGATGCTGCGAGACTTGCAAGCAACAGTTTATTGAAGTCTACTATCACTCGGGAAAAGAGCGTCAAGAATCCAGATGAGTTGAGAAGAAGAGGAAGCGTCGATGAACGAACAATGACAATGAGCGCTGGACGATTATACATTGCAAACCCGGACGCGGATAGTGATTGAGTAGAGGCTATACCCGGGGATGAGGAGGATTGGGGCTTATGTTTATTGCAAGATACATTGATGGCGTTCATGAGGTTCTAGGATATCTGGGATTTGGGATGGTTATTGGATTTATCAGGCTGACATGCATCCTGATCGATTAATGCATTTTATGGCTTTGGCCAGTCAGAATAGAGTACGTCCCAGAGACTACTTCTGCCTTTGTTATTAGCGGTATTTGCATATACGATGCCGCGAGGCACGCTTTGGAAAGGAGATAATAGAATACTTGAATACTGAAGCTATTCATGCAGTCGCGCTGATGTGAATGATGAGTAGTGAAACTTTCGATTGAAGAACTGGTGGAATATTATTTAGCTATGAGGGGTGATGTCAATCTAATAATGAATTGGACCCTGTCTATATAACTTGGCAGTATTCCATAAATTAAACCTCTCCTGAGCGGTGGCTAAAAGCGGCACCTGCCCTCCCCAGAACGCGAAACCACTTTCCAACGCGCGCGAAGAATCGCGTCTAACTACAACACCGACTTCTACAACTTTAGCCTCAACAACAAACGCCCGCCAATGATTCGAGAATACCATTGAATCTTCTGTAGGATACGATTCTTTACTCTAATGCTCCATTGACCTTTATTATCAATTGAGCACAACCACAAACCTGAGTCCACCAGTACTACGTTCACGTCGAATCACAATGTCGGTCTCAGAATCACCTCGACCTCTGAAGAGAGACCACGACAGCTTCGAAAGCAGCTTCGGTCTTGAAGAGCCGTATCCAGTACCTCCAGAATACCTTGCAAAACTCGACTCCGAGGACCAGAAAGCGCAACCTGTACAGCAGCCGACCTTCTCCCTCCCCATGCCTCCGGCACCCATCAACACCTCGAAACGAGATCCGAGTCCATCGCGAAGCAATTCAGGCTCTGTACTGAGCGATGTAGGACCCGTCACACCATCTTACGCATCGACGCCGCCCGCCCCAAACAATACAGCGTCCCCCTCTGCTTTCGCAGCCCTAGATGGCTCCGCTCCTCCTCCGGCCAAGAAAGCCAAACTTACATTCGCAGAGAAAGAGGTGAGGCGGATCCAGAAAGAATTCAAAGACCAAGAAAGAGCGGCCGAGAAGGCGAAGCGGGAAGCAGATAGACAATCACAAGCGGAAGAAAAAGCCCGCAAGGACGCGGAAAAGGAGGCTGAGAGGAAGAAGAAGGAGGCGGAACGAGAAGAGAAGAAAGCTGCGCAGGAAGCGGAAAAGGCAGCGAAGGAGGAGAAGCGTAGGAAGAAGGAAGAAGATAAGCTCAGGGCTGAGGAGGAGAAGCGGAAGAAGGAACGTAGTCAGAGGACGCTGGGTAGTTTCTTTAATATTCCTGCTGCTCCCACGAAGTCTCGCAGTGGAAGTGTGGGAAGTCGTGAGAGGAGCTCTATGAGTCCTGCGCCCCAAAACTCGAATCCAAGTCTTGGTGCCCCGAGTCCTGCACCTAATAAATCGAAAAAGACGACATACGACAAGCTATTTCCGGAGTTCTTTATTCATCATGATGTTAAGGTGGCGGCAATCAATAGGTTTGAAAGGGATGAGGAGGCTACGGAGACGATTATACAGACTATTGATAGCTATCTACTTGGGAACAAGAGTCCGGTTGGACGATCTTTTGATGCTACTGAGCTATTCCACTTACTCGGCACCGATTCTCTTCGAGGCAAACGATGCATTCCGGTGAGGGAAATTATGACCGAGCTTTCTGGAAAAGCCGAAAGACCTATCGATTTGACGACAAATTCTCAGAATTCTCAGATCAAGAAGAAGCATGATCTCCTGAAGCAGGTACCCATGAAGTTCTTGTGCTTCAAGGAGGATGTCAGACCGCCATATCGAGGTACATACACCAAACGACCTGTGAATGGCATTCCGAGGTTGGCGAGGAATCCTTTGAGAAAAGAGCTGCCCAACACAGATTATGATTACGACAGCGAAGCAGAATGGGTTGAAGATGAAGATGCAGAGGATTGCAACAGTGATGGCGAAGAGGAAGAAGACGCCGAGGACGGAGAGGATATGGAAGGTTTCTTGGACGATGAACACGACGAGATGCATCACTCGAAACGCATGGTTATTCAGGGAGATCTGGAACCTGTTTCCACTGGCTTGTGTTGGGAGAATGGTAGGAAGAAGAATACGAGTGATAAGATGTTTCCTTATCGAATGGAAATCATTATTGGTAAGTCATCTTATACCATTGCGTGTATATTTACTGATAATTCGGGCTTCAAGATCCAAAACTAAAATCCATCGACCCTCTCTCAACAACCTACTGGTCCCCTCACCCCACCTCAAATCCCGCCATGGACCCACCCCGCATCCCGCTCACAACCCTAAAAACCTCCAACTCCCTACCCTTCTCCTCATCTAACAAACCCGTCAAACCCCTCTCCTTCCTCCCTCAACCCAGCACTCAACCCAAAGACAGCAACAACAAATCAAAGAAACTTCTCCCTCCAGAAGACATACCCAGATTCAAAGCCGCAGTCGAGGGCCAAAATCTGTCGAAAGTGGGTCTGATCGAGGTCCTCAAGAAGCAGTTTCCCAATGCGACGGGCGCCGCTGTGAAGGGCACGCTGGAGAGTGTTGCGAGGAGGGTTGGCGCGAAGGAGGTGGATAAGAGATGGGTTATCGTTGAGGGCATGTGAACTTCACTTGCCCGTACTTGCTCGTACTTGTTGCATTGCATTGCATGTCTAGTTAAATTCACGGGATTGCGGAGCACCGTGAAAGTGAGAATGAGCGTAGGGATAGGGAAGGGAGATGGAGCTGAGCTGAGCATATCATTGCGGGTCGGTGGGTGTTATCTGGCGTTTTTGGAGCTAAAATGCACTGTTTACTTGCTGTGCTGGACGGTTGCTTGCTTGCTTGCTGTTAGGTTATCAGAAGAGAGAGAATTGATATGGCTTGGTGGTGATATTCTTGCTATGATGGTAGAAGTGAGCTAGACAGTAGTGATAAGGTGAGGTAGGTAGGAATTATATGGATGGTTAGTCAATCCAAGGGGCTTCGGGAAGCCAACAACCTATAAGACCTATAATACATTGTTCAATTTTATGAGCATGGCAATTTCGTGTAATGTACTCTACTCCAGTAGCTCTATATGAGGGGGGTTTAAAAACATTCAACGTGATATATATCAAACTGACCCCCTTTACACCCTCGCTTGTCTCTTTCCCCGCAACTATAGGCTCTACCCCACTACATCTACATCTACATACTATAAATTAGGGGTCGTGAATCCGCTGTTCATAGTGATGGGAAGGAAGGCCCTCATTAAAACTGCGTGATATATTGACTCTTACGCCAGTTTGATTCAGACAATGTCCGATATAGTATACACAAAGCCCAAAAATTTGCATCCCGTTACTTATGCGCTTCTCTAAGGGTGCCCTTTGTCTCCGAGATTCGCTATGATAAACGTATTTTAAACGGCTCCAAGAACTCAATCGTCATATTCATCTTCATCTTCATCTTCACCCCCATCAAAATCTCCATCTCCATCTTCATCAAGGACCCCATTAATATACCCTGCAAGATACTCCAAAGCATTGCTAGCCTCGCCATTTTGCTTAATGATTTGTAGCAGAATCGGGTACAAGCGACCAGAAATCTTCCGATCTCCCTCAGCATTCGGATGAATACCATCCCTCTCATCACTGTCCGCGAATCCCGTGTTCATATCAGCGATATAGATAGGAGAATCCGTGGAATTCAGCGCCTTGGCCCACGGAAGAATCAACTCATTCAAGGCTACGACACCGGCGTTGTTGCCAGAGAGAGGAATAAGTAGATCAACCTATTTCCCTCGAGATCAGATTAGAACTTCGCTCTTGCTTCTCTATGTACGAGTATTTTGGCCGTCTATTAATCAGGAATGAGGGATAGGATGAATACAAACTCACGATAATTCTCATACCCTCATTACTATCGCGCATCTGGCCAACCATCTCGGTATACGCATCGATAATCACAGACATATTATGGCGGTGAGTTATATCATTCGTACCCAGCATGAACATAACAACATCCGGCTTCGCAGCAGCCAGCCAACCCACCAGATTGTTGGCCGCGATGTCGACGGCCGTGAACCCCCCATGGCCTTCGTGGTGATGATCCCAGACGCCGGTACTGACGCAGGCTTCTGTATTGCTGTCCGTGGAGCCGACGAACTCGATTCCGCCTGTGGCATGCGCATCACGCAGGGTGTCCCAGAGGAGGGTGCGCCAGCATGTGAAGGCTGTGATGCTGTCTCCGAGTGGCACTGGGAAAGATGTAGCTTGTCAGTCGAGACGCGAGATTAATCGATCAAGGAGTGCGCTTGCTTTTGCTGGTGCTGGTGGAAGGAAGTGTGCTTACTGATCCTTAATTTGACCTGCGAGTCCACGTCTGGAGTTGATAACCTCAGGAGTCCCAAGATCCCGCTCAGAGTCTCAAGCATGTTGAACAGTACCATGACTAAGATCATGTATGTCGAGGCTCAGAATCCGATTGATGAGCAAAGCAAGAAAATCAAATTCGTTGGATGATGTGGGGAGAGACTGAGGTGACAGCTATTCTGTTATGGGTTGTCCCTCTTGTTCATCGTTCTTTCCTGTTCTAAAGAGTCAACTTGGCAAACGGAAGCGGCGCCTTGTGCACTCTGGATGAGGAAGCTACTGATTTGCCTCTTGTAATTTCAGTTTCCTTGAGAACACTGGTAACAAGGTCGAGAGATATTTGGTGTAAGTTGTAACACTCTCTTCGACAGGCTTGTGGAATAACCTTGAACGACATGGAAGTTCCTACCACCATTGATCTGGATCTTTGGCATTCTTTGCAGACGAGTCTGTCAACCAGGTCTCCTATATTTCCTTCCCTACACTTTTTCAGCAAGTCGGTCGGTCGGTCCTCGCTCGTCCTTCGTGATCTCAAATTCCTAGGATTCAGTCCTTAATAAAACCATGCGTCAAGGTTTGTCAGTGTTACTGAACTTACAATGAGCCCACAAGCTAGTAGCACAAGATCACCTATCCTTAGTACTATAATAGTTACTGGCTTTACATCCTCTACCGCCAACTGGGCATTACAAAAACTGCGCAATGAAAGGAGCAGAGCGACAAACAGATCTCGCTCCGAGTTTTACGGGCCTAAGATGAAGTAAGGGGTATCGTGCCACCGCTCCACCTCATGTACAGATTGCACTAATTCCACATACACACCTAACTGAAATCTAAATATATTCTTGATCGGATATATACAAGCTAATTATGTCCCAATCTATCTATTTTCGCTGATGTGTCCTCTAAATGTATGCCCAACCGTGTATCCAGATCGCATGCTTCTATAAACGCCAAAATGCAAGATGTGAATGCCAACGCAAATGCTCCTCATACTTACACACCACCATCTACATCATAATTCATAAACGTAAAAAGCGAATTAGGCTTTTTCTTGTGGCGCCAAATTCGCAGCCCCACTCTCGGTTTCTTTCATCAACTCGTTCTCAATAACAGCCTCACTCGCTTCCGTGATCTTAGAATCCTCCACCTGGCCCTCACCTTTCTCCGCACCATCTTCATCGACATTTGTAGAGATCCAACACCACCCTCTGACCCCCTCTTTAGCAAGGATCTTCTCATCATCCTTCGTCTCCTTAGCATTCGCATCTTCAAGCTCCATATCCTCACGACTCGTCTTCCCAACCTCAACACCATTATTCCGCAACAATTGAACAACAGCCCGTACATTCAACCTTAAGATCCTTTCCGGGTCTTCCACAGCAAGAAAACGCTTCGTCAACCACGGGAATAGGATCCCGAAATCAGACTGTGAGAGATGCGCCGCGCTCTCGGCGTAATAAAAAGCCGGTTCCTTTACACCCTTGGCGGCATAATCGAATGGTACAGTAGTGCTCGGATCAGGGGAAAGTACGCGTTTCGTGGCGGCGAGATGCTCGTGCCATACATAAAACGCTTGGCTCTCTACAGCGAGCAAGCTCGCGCCGCCTTGGCCGCCTGTGGTGTAAGCTGGGAATGGAAGGTCCCAGAGCCAGCGCGTAGACTCTGCGCGTAGGGGCAAACACCACACGTCGAGAAGGATGGCGGGGGATTGCGCGGTGATTTGTGAAGATATGTGTGAGCGCGAGGTGGGCGTGAAGAGGGGCGTATAGGTTACGGGCGCTTCGGGATTTCTGGGAGCGTAAAATGTGCTTTTAATTAATTGCGTTATGGTTGAGGCTCCAAAGCTGTGACCGGCGAATGTGACTTTCCCTGGTCTATGCACGTCCATTTTCTCTTTGAATAATGAGAGTGGGGTGGTAGAAGTATTGAGATTGCTGAGGTTCTCGCCTATGTCTAGCCGGACCAGTGAGTCAAAAATGAGTCCCATTTCCCATAGTCGGATTCGTAGTTGAGCGTTCCGGCCTGCTTCTACCTCAGGAGACACTTTGTGCGCGACTTGCTGATACTGCACTTTTGTCTTGCTTTTCCTACCACAACTATGTTTCTCGCTAGGCTTATTCGGATTGGTAGAAGGAACGTCGCGGATAAAGGAGATAGGTGTGCTCCCATCCCTGTGCTCAGGACATACGACTATCATGCCATGGGAGGCGATACTACCTGCGATATGGGAGTATGCATTTCTTGACCCGCCCAACCCGTGCGAGAATAGCATTACGGGCCATCGGCCCGTAGGTGTAGGAGGTTCAAGCAGAGGGGCATTTTTGAGGGCAGGTATTTGTATGTAGTGGAGGATGCGGGGGAAGAACCTTTATAATTCTCGTCAGCCTCTTCCACAAGTTCCCTAATATTTCCATGTAAAGAAGAAGGTACATACGAGATAAACTCGGATAACGCATTTCCAGCGCCCAGAAACCTGGTGTACGCAGCGATATATTCCCTTTGCGGGCTCGGTATAAAGCTAATGTTCTTACCCTTGAAGTCTGGATCGCAAGGATAGAAGACACGGTATTGGACGGTGGGGATGTCGTTGTCCGGTGCTGGTGAGGCCGAATCGAGTTCTGAGACTGGCAGTTCGACGTCGAGGGTTCCAACAGTGTATGGTCCAGTGTATGGTGGGAAGCCGGGCACTGGATTCAGGCGTGAGAAGTAAGTTGTCATGGTGGAGGTTGGGGTTGTTGTGCACAGTACAATGAGGTTATGCGCAAAGCTTTTATCGACAGGGGCGTTATTCACAAACAAACAGAAAGGAGTGTAATAAGAAACGGAGGAAGGGAAGAAGACAATAATAGTAAAAAGAGAAAAATGAATAACTTGGAAAAACCACTGAGAAGGAAAGAGAAAAAGTTCCCCACATGCCTCGGTATGTTGTTCATCGTTGCTCGCGTGCCTGTGGCGCCCCAATTTTGTGGCGCAAATACTATACTATGTCATCACCTCTTTGATTTATACAACGCCACCCCTATAACTTGCATGATTGAAGCTATGCACATGTATCCGCACAAGATCTCCTTCTTCATCATCTCAGTCGTTCTTAATTACCTGATAACTATCAATGTATATATCATAGAGAGTCACACGGCATCATGCTTCATCCACAGAGCGTCTATCTATACAGACTCGGAATCCCCGGCTGCTCCCGCTGGGAAGATACTAGCAAACGACATTGGTCAATTCAAGTCTTGAGTTTTGAGATTGTGAATATATAGCTTGCTTTATCAACTGACCAAGCTTTTGGCCTTTGTCTTCTTCCTTTTTTTTTTTACTTTATTTTTTATTTTTTAACAAACCTGAAGTTTCATTATTGACCCTTTAATAGTCGTTTGGATTGGAGTTGACCTGCGTTTATAGTTAAAGGTTTTATTTGTAGCGGTGCTGCTCGCAAGTGCGATTTCGCAGACATGTGCTATAAATACCGACATTGCCATGCCAATTTCAAGGGATCAAGCTTTCCAAGCACATTTAGGCCCAAGACAAAAGTGGTCTTGCTACTAGCCTAGATAATACTATTGCTCACTTGAAGTCGGCGTCGGTCGGCTTACTTGCGTTCGGTTGTAACTATTATCCGGCCAAACATTCGGAATACTGTATTGCAGACTTCGGTCTATTCGGGGATAAGACAGCGGACCGAGACTGGCCAGCATATGCAGGGGCATCTTATCAGATCATGCATATCCATCTAATCAGATGCTACACATCCAATCATCAGCGGTAACCTGGAGCAAGTGCTCGAAGTAATACACCGTCTTACGTCCGGGTCGGAAATGACGCGAGTCTCAGAGGACTTGATAATAGGAGCCTGTCCCCAGATACAGAGTACTAAATGTCTTCTGTCTCTTTAAAATAACAAAACAAAAAAACATACATGAAAAAAGCGAAAGATAAATCATGGCAAACGATAAGCTGCGGGTGTTTGGCAAATACTTCCCCGTCTTTCTAAACTATGGATTCTCCCTTCTTGTCCAACGGATCCAAGCTCTCATCCACCGTTACACATGGAAAAACCTCCCCTCGTCCCAGAACGTAGTCGTGATCGGCGGTTCTTTCGCCGGAATAACTCTCGCACGCCGTCTCGCAGAGTCATTGCCATCAGGGTACAAAGTAGTCCTCATTGAAAAGAACTCCCATTTCAACTACACGTTCAACTTCCCCCGCTACTCGGTCGTGCCTGAACGCGAACAGCGCGCTTTCATACCCTACACTGGAATTATGGCGAATACACCCAAGGGCATCTTTGAGCAGGTACAAGATGTGGCAGTTGGTGTGCGGGAAGGAGATGTCGTCGAGTTGGCATCGGGGAGAAAGATCCCTTTCGCATATCTAGCCATCGCTACAGGAGTCACGCAATCACCGCCTGCGAAATTGTTGGCGCGTGAGAAGGCAGACGCGTGTGGAGAGTTGAGGGCGCTGCAAACTAGGATTCAAGATGCGAGCCGGATTGCTATTGTTGGTGCTGGTGCTGTTGGGGTGCAAATGGCTGGCGATATCAAATCGTTTTATCCGGAGAAGAGCGTACTGCTTATCCACTCGCGACAGCAGTTGATGTCTAGTTTCGGCGTGAGATTGCACGAGTATGTTCTTGGGAAGTTGCAGACTATGGGTATTGATATTATGCTCGGAGAACGGCCGGAATTACCGAGGACAGCGGCTTGGGAGGGGGGAGAGTTAACCTTCAAGGGGGTTAAGGATGAGCAGTTTGATTTGATCGTAAGTTTTTATTCAGTCCACATCATATTGCTATAATACTGAGAAACCCATTAGATCCCTTGCACAGGCCAAACACCTAATTCGTCGATAATCGAACAATTTTGTCCCACGGCTGTATCGTCCAAAACCAAGAGAATCCTCGTCAACCCGACATTACAACTAAAGAGCGATGTGAAAACCAATGCCCAAATCCACAATATTTTCTCTCTAGGAGATGTAGCGGAAACAGGGGGTCCCAAGATGGCGAGAGCCGGAATGATTCAGGCGGACGTTGTTCAAGAAAATATACTTGCACTCATCAACGGACGCAAACTGAAAACATATAAACCAATGTCAATCGAAGGAAGTCTCAAGTTAAGTTTAGGAATGGTAAGCTTATAGCTTCTGATGACTGGGTACTTGCTACTATACTGATTCTGGATTTAGGACGAGCATGTCATGTACGTGAAACATGAAGATGGCGACGAGTTTCTTTACGGGGGGAAGAGTAGCAATGTTGATTTGGAGGTGGAGAAGGCTTGGAAGATGTTTGGTGGGGATATGGAGACTAACAAAGCTTCTTGACGTAGCTTGGTGGTGAGTAGGCAGCAGGATGCAGCCTGGAGGCAAAGTAAAGAAGTGAAAGTGCCAGGCGGGCGGACACGTACTTTGTCTTTTTGTTGATACTGTGAATGATGTAAAGATGAAATAGGATAATTATTATGAAAAGATTTGTTTGCGACGAGAGTAACGTTGAAATATTGTAGTCTCTACGTGTACGAAAGCTTCTATATACTGTTGTCGAAGGAGAAGCTCGCGCCCAGCCTGAAGATGTGACGCTCGGCAGCATTGACGGAGGCAGTCTGTGTTATGTCGTAAAAGGCGGAGAATACACGAATACTTCCCGGCCGCTAACCAACCTCGTTCTTAAAACCAATGCCAGGTCAAATATACTTAAAGTCACGTCACAGAATTGGTGACCTCCACATTCATAGAAACATCTTGGCGTGTGATAGGCACTACCTATAGCAGGGACAACACAACCTCGAGTGGCAGTGTTCTGATGATTCAATCAAAGCAAAAACATAAACTACAGGTTTTCATGATAATGAGGAAAAATAATGCCTTGAATATACTTCCACAACTTGAAGTAGAAAACTGAAAAATAATAAGCGGTCTACAGTATGAACCTTGACCCCGAATGATGATCGCAACCTAATCACGAAAGACTGACCAGAGACTGGAAAAGTATTATTCATTCATTCACCGAGACTACCGTCGGAATAATACTCAAAGTCCTTTGGCAAAGGCGCCTCATCCGTTACCTTTGGATCGTCATCCACAGCCAAGAACGGATTCTGAGGAGCCGCAGTCGCATTTGAACTCCCAAGCAAGGACACAGGCACTGGTACGGTCGCTGGTACAGGGACTGAGGCCACTGCCGGGAGTCCATTTGTGAGATTTTTTGTCATAAAGGCAGCCCATTCCCAAGGACGGTCCCTATCTCCTGGTAGAGAATTGATATATTCCCATCCCATGACCCCGCCAAATCCAGGATATCTGTTCTTCAGAGTAATCAAGACTTCTTGCAGAATTTCAAAAGGTACCCAGCCGGCTCCATTTCCGGGATTCGTGACCATTCCAACAACAACTTTGTCTGCTGGGTATCCTCGTGCGACGATGAAGTCGAAACCCTCGGTCTTACTCAGATCTCCCCACCCGCAGTAAAATTGTGTGTTGTACCATGCGATCTGCTTTCCCCGCATAACCTCAAGTGCCTCGTAACTGAATCCGCTCAAATTGTGCTCCGGATTCTCTGACATGAGTGCAGCAGCAACGGGCGCCAATGTGACAATGAATCCATCGCCGAAGTCACTCTTCAGCCTATCGATTAGGCGTATGATACCTGCGAGACCCATCGGCTCCTCCACGTCCAGATCCAAGCCATCGAGTCCCCGTTCCCGTATGAGATTCCGTAGAGGAATGTAGTATGCTTCGAATGTAGCCTCGTCAAGATCGAGCCGTGTGAATGAGCCTTTAGCTGCCCCGCCGAGCATTCCTAGGACTTTGATTCCGGAGGCTTGGAGAATTCGAAGCTCTGCCCATAATGTAAGATACCGCGGATGTGAGGGTACATGGTCATTCTGAGGGGAAGTTAGCTTTCCATACGCTCTGAACCTGTGCACAAAAGCGTTACTAACAAGAGTTATGTTGCCTGGAGGGTCATTGAGGTGGATTGCGGCGACATTGACGTGTGTAACGGCAATATCAGGCTTTGTTATGATTGGCAGGATAGAGCAAGGCGTGCCATCTGGATTATGAAGTGTTTGGTAGTATATAACAATGCGCGGGGTGGGCGAAGAGGGTATCGGAGGCATTGAATTGTGTCGAAGGTGTGTCGTTGAAGTCTAGTACTGTACGTTACCGCAAGGCTGAGAAGAGGTGGCTGGCCTCGGTTGCTTGGTGGACCCACAAAGATTGCCGACTCCTTTCCCTTCTCTCTTCTGATCCTTTCACTCTCATTTGCTCATATGATTATCTTCAATGAGGCTCACTTGCCCTCTTGCAAATTGGTGGTGCTCACTACCATACGCGTACTATAGGCGCAACTGGATAAAACTACGAGACTGATGAAGAACAGTTGGTCTCGAACTGATAGAGTACTTTGCGCACCCCATCCTACGCTCCCTACGTCTGTCTCTCGAGGTAAGAAGCTGTAGCTACAGGTGCTTTAGACCGCTGAATTTTCTCTCCTACTTTTACTGTATTGATCTAGGCGCGACCTTGACTGTGGCTATGGCTGTTAATGTACATCGTGGCGTTCAGCTGAGCGGCAAGATGCCCCAGCCCCTCTCATATGAAAGTCTCGCCCCTTCGATTCTTTCTTGTCTTTCTTTTCTCAACTGTCTATACAAGTTGGGGTAAAATTCAAAAACCGGACAGGCGATGTAAGATGGAGGTGAGCAATGGTTATTCGACGCTAGACGAAAGCAGAGATGAGATACGCCTTATCACACTTTCCCTGCTGCCGGATGAGTTCGATCTCGTTCATTGCACGGTGGAAACGGTGTCGTTAGCAGACCTCACTCCGGATTACCGAACTTTCATCTGTTCCTCAGATAATTCGGGCGTAGGTGCGCGGAAAACAATACGCAAATGGTGTAAGTCAAAAAGTATTGCTCAGCAATCATCTACCTCCGCAAAGGACGACGAGTACCAGTATACTCCTTCCACTACTAGCAACAGATTTACTTGGGGAGATTTTGCAGCCTTATCATATGTATGGGGTGATGAGAACGTTACTGGTACGATTGTCGTGAACGGACAGGAACGAGAGGTCACTGCCAACCTTGAGGAAGCCTTACGGGCTTTCTGTTCGAGAGATGAGTTTACTGGTGGTTTCAAGTTATGGGTAGATGCTATATGCATCAACCAAATTGACCTCGTCGAACGAGGGCGTCAAGTGAGGAGGATGCGAGAGATCTATGGGACGGCATGGACGGTGGTCGCTTGGCTTGGAGAGGAGTGCGACCAAAGCCATAAAGCTATCCAGCTGGTCCAAGATTTGGCTGGTTTTAGCAACAATAAAAGTAGGAACCAGCTGGAGAAGTGGTTACAAGAGGATCCAAGTTTTCTCGGTAACGGAAGCTGGCTGGCGCTTCAGGAGTTCATGGATCGGATGTACTGGTATCGTCTCTGGATTCTTCAAGAACTGATTATGGGCTCATCTGCCGTGTTGATTCGATGTGGTTCTTCCTCGATTGAGTGGAAGACATTCTGTGCTGGCATTTCTCTCTTGGAAGAGGACTTGTGGCTAGTCAAAGACGGCCTTCTTAGGCGAGATGTTGATGCCCAAGGACTGACGAAAAATACGGCATGGTCAACAGCAAGCCTTCATCTGGTATACCAAGACCTATCAGTTCTAAGCCAACTGGAAGAAACTACAGGAGACCACCAGTGCATCAGCTTTGGAAGGATCCTGGACATCGCCAATTGGGCCGAGTGCATGGATCCCCGAGACAAAGTATACGGACTCGTTGGTTTGATGAAACCTGACATTGCACAACATTTGGTCCCTGACTACACTATTCATCCCATGAGTGTTTACGCAAATGCCACCAAACTTTTTATACAATCTTCCGGTAGCCTAGAACCAATTCGGGAGGGCAATCCATGGGGTCCTACTCGAACGCCTTCTTGGATTGCAGATTGGCAATGGGAGGGTCGAGCGCGCATGTCGAGGACAGAAAATCAGCTCTGGGGCCCATCTTGGCTCTCTTCAAAGTCTAACCCCTCGATAAATGTACCCTATCATGCAAGCGGAGCCAGCAGGTACGAAGTTACATTTTCAGGAGATGGCCTCCTGTTGAGCTGCAAAGGCTTCATTATCGACAGTGTTTTGGGGCTTTCAGCACGAGGCCAGGGCTACTTTGCCTGGTCCAAGGCTTCGATAAACCAAATAGGCCAATGGAAGAGTATCTATGGAGATAAAACTGCAACCTCTGAGGCCTTGTATCGAACTCTCGTTGCAGACAGAGTTTCAGGTGGGAACAAAGCGAATGTCAAACACTCTGTCGTTTTCCACCTTCCCGCGACATTTTCTAAAGCTGGCCCACAGTTTAAGAAACGGGGATGGACCTGGCTATCAGCACAAGAGAATTACTATTTCAGATGGCAAAAGTGGCGCGCCGCAAATCGAGATTTCCTACTTGGCGATCACAAGCTCGGTAGCTTTTTTGATGACAAGGTTCCGGAAGGAGCATCCGAGTTTGATTTCACAGAAGTCTACTCTTGTTTTGACCGAACTTGTCAGAAACGACGACTGATGACTACTAAGAATGGATATTTAGGGTGGGTACCTGATAATATCTACGGTGGAGACGAGGATCAGACTCGGAGTGGTGATCTTGTTGCAATCATTCTCGGCTGCAGTACTCCAATGGTTATACGTCCAGCGGGAAAGTATTTTCTTGTTGTTGGGGAAGCCTACGTGCAAGGGATCATGGATGGAGAAGTAATGAAAGCATTGGAGACTAGCAATGCCAAAGTACAGAGCTTCACGTTCTGTTGAAGAACTTGAGCTGCTATCCTAATGTTCTCCCAGAGACAGTTTACCCCCGGGGATAGCTGGCGGGTCTTGGAGTGCCAGGAGAAAGTTTACCATTTCCTTGTGAAATGCTGTGAGCTTATTCTGCATGACTTACTAGAGTCCGGCTCCTTATACGATGATCAATTTCCCATCGTCCAGGCGGATGCTGCTGTTTCCACCACCACGGAAATACTAACTAGTTTGGCTTCCATATCGGCTGAAGCTCCATATCGTCTACCAGCAAATCTCAATGCTGAAGAGGCCGTCGCCGAAGCATCAGGTGCACAACCCGACCCCCAGCCAACCTTCAAAGTCGACAAATCCTCCCTGAATGTATTCAACACCATGTTCTTCACTACTGGGAAAATAGGAGGACCGGGAGAGATACCTTGGATCGATTTTCTACGCGCCATGGCGAATACTGGTTTTACTATCCAAAAGCTCTACGGTTCTATCTGGCAGTTTACCCCTACGAAGTTGGCTGTTGAGCGCAGTATCCAATTCCATGAGCCACATCCGGCGGTCAAGATTAGGTTTACACATGCGCGTCGTATGGGTCGCCGTCTGACGCGAGCTCATGATTGGCATGGTGGGATGTTTGATGTGGTAGTGGGTAGGGGGTCGAAGGTGAGATGACGTGAGGAGGCCGCAACAGAAGTCGGAGGCCGGGGCCAGAGTACAGTAGTAGTGAAGGTAGTGATCTTAGCTTAATTTTTGTGGGATGCCTAATAAGTACTAAAGATGAAAAATTACGAGAGAATGCGTAGAGGACATGCTTGCAGCGTAGTATTACTATAGCCAATACGATATTATTCTTGTGGGGTCCTCGCTAATGAAAGGGGGCTCTTGCTTACTTCGTGGTCAATGCCGGCTGATGAAAATTCCCAAGAACAGTAAGCAGTTCTTCCCCATGCAGTTGCCGAAGCAGAAGTGGAAATTCATGAATAGCAAAGAATAAAATTACATAACCGGGCACTAGAACATAATCCTCCTCCAATCTCCCAAAACCCAACATCTCAATCAACAGATATCACCCCCACTACAAGACCCAGAACACTTATAAGTCCCAATCCAAGACTGACTCCCATAAACATCCATGCCCATAAACCACCCATTAAGCGTCTCCTGCAAATAATCCAAGTTCTGCGGCTCCCCATTCGCCCTGCCCTCACTGGAACACGGATACCCCTTGGTCAAGCCCTTATTCCCATTCAACCCGCTCTCCTTGACAAACCACCCATTATAGCTCCCGATAGCCTGCAAAGCATTATTCCCACTCCCGTCCAGCTGCTGCCGCAGATAGTTCGCTCCCGCATCAACGTTATCCTGGATCGAGCCTGTGCATTTCCCATCCGGATAATTATCACACGACACTTGCATCAGTCCTGGTGTCGGGCCCCCGGAATCCGCATTGCAGGACGATTCTTGCATAGCGATGAATGCGAGAATTACGGGGTCGAAGCCGTGGGCGTCGCCGCCTTTTTGGAAGTATGAATCGTATTGTTTGCAGGCCGAGCCGACGCCAGAGTAGAATTCGGCACGTGTGATGTGTTTTAGGGAGCCAAAGTCTAGGAAGGGTGGGTTCCAGCCGCTGCTGGTAAGGCCGGTGTTGAACCAGTCTTCTGAACTTGAGGGGTGTTAGTAAGTACAATGGCCATGAAAGGGATATATCATATGAGAAATTATAATTACCCGTTGGGACCAGAGCCGGGTGTTACTTCATCGGTTGCGCCTTGAGCATTGGGATTCGTGCCAATACCGGGGTTGGAACTCTGGGCTTTGGTGAGAGCTGCGCAGGCGAGAAGAAGAGTGAGGAGAGTTTTTGGTGCCATTGTGGATGATTGTCTGAAAGGATGGAAAACTTGAAACTTTCAATGACTTGAAAAGTATAACGAGAGTCATAGTACTTATATGAAATCTACTTTGATTACCAACACTGGGAGGATTCATCCGACACATAGTGAACTACTTTCGATACGAATTACTCATTGTGACAAAAGGAAGAGTACCGGGACCCGGTTGTCAGAAGGAAGCAGAATATACCCTGCTGTTATTTTAAGCATATCGAAGTAGTTGCGGAAGCTTAGGAGAAAGCTTAGACTAGCCGCGGGATACTCTAATACCCGCGAAACAAGCTAAGAATAGTTTGAATCTCAACACGACGAGCCATTGGCCACCCAAAACGGGCAGGTCCTTCAAGCCGTTAGGACTTAACCCTTGAGTGACCTTGAGCTCAGAGGGCCAAGCCATGGACAAGCCTACGACGCTGACAACTCAATTTAACAGATCCTTTATAGTGGGCCGTAAGGATCTCGGTTGTCGGGTATAGTACTACTATAGAATGAGTACCTACTTGCATGTTGTTGGAACTAAATGGGAAGGTCGCTGGACAACCGATGGATTCTCAGCCGCAATTAGGTGAGTAGGGGTAACACGTTTTGGCTACTGGCCAGTAACCTTATTCCATCGCGCGGTTGAAAAGGCGGGATGCCGCAAACTACTGCAAGAGATCAGAGCTAAAGGCTTCCTTCCTTCCATCGCGCTACTACTCGTATTTCTTTTTTAAGTCCCACACTCCCTACTATATTTACTCCATAGTTCTATCCTCCCCGCCACTTAGAGAGCTTAGAATTAACTAAATATGGGGCTCTAATTGAGAACTTACACTTTAAGATTCGCTTAGTCCCGCTATTCTCGAGGCTTTCAGCCTTATACTAGGGTTATAGCCAGTCATATACGCAGGATTCCAGAGATCTACGCCAAGTAGTAGGGATTGTCAGATTTAAAATCAAATCCTAGTACTATGGTCGTAGGGTACTATCACAAGCTTCAAGTGAGACGAGCGATACGAGTAGTGATTTAAAAATAAATGATCTGCATTTCTAGATAAAGCCAGGATGAATAGAGAAGAAGAACTACTTTTACCATTAAATGCCATCGGCTAAAAATGACAAAAGGCATCGGTGATGAATTGTAGGAATGGGTATACGAGATAAGAACGGACTGGTGAGGTAAGAGACCCGAGATTTCGTAAGATCAATCAACGTGACCATAAATTAAGTTATATTTGTGCCACCTTTACTAAGACGAGCTTTGCTTAGACTTGAATATATGTTTGTTTCATTGCGCTAGAATTGTTGAGATATAGAAAAGTTCAGATGCGAAAAGGGCCTTGTTGGGAACTTATTAAAGCTCACTAACCATCCCCTATCTTCCCAAACCCCCCTCCCTCCTAATAGGAGAATCCCGAGACCAAATAGCTAGTACTTTAGATAACAGGCCCTAATCTATGGCGAGAGAGATTTGACCTTGCGAGGACTTGTTTATTTACGCATAATAATGAATGAATGAATGCATATGTTCCTCAACCAAATCAAAAATGTAATTCATTCGGAATCAAACGCACACTTCCCTAGACCCATTTACAAGCAAAGCACTGGCTGGTGACAACAATAGTAGTACCTGTTCTACCAGCTCATGCATTTTGACCTGCCCACTAGAATAAAACTCACATCAGCAGCTCCCTTTGATATACATTCGGAAAAATTCATATGACGAAAGATATAACATACCACAGCAGGTCCCGGGACAGTATAGTTATGGAAGTCGTTATAGATATTAACCACATACCCCGGTTCCGTGCCATCGATCCACCCGGGAATCGAGACAAGCGGGCTCGGTATCCCTGTTCCTCCACCTGTCACGGTGATCTGCGCGCACTCGATGTAGAATTGCGGAATGCCGGCCGGGTACGGGTTATGGATGGCGAGCTGTTGGATACGCAGGATGTAGTCACCGCTTGGAAGGGCGGTGGGGATGTTGTATGTGTATGTTTCTATATCACGTATATATCCATCAATTAAACAACGAATCAATGAACAAACCGACAACACACAGCGGTAACAAAATACGTTTTAGTTTTGCGGGATTGGATGTATGGATATATGGATGCATAGTGACTTACGGGCAAGGTTCCATGTCGCAGTTCCGCTCGAGTCAAAGGTAGGACCTATATCGAGAATCTTGAACCAGACCTGACCGGATCCATCAAAGTCTTTTGCAGCAGCAGGAGCTTTGGCCATATAGCTTAAAGAGAAGTGTTAATATATATACTGCATTGAAACACAGAGGCAAACCAATGCATTGCACTGTTCACTCACATTGACAGAGGCCCGTCATGGTACACAGCAACGTCCGAAGTGAAACTAAACGCATCTCCAGCTGCCACTGTAATGGTATCGGTAGCAGACCCGTTTGCGCCAACATTACATCTAAGATAAACAAAAGCTAGGTATCAGTAAACGTCGATCGTATCATCTCATTCGCGGGGAGAAAATCAAGTACCGCGTATCAGTCGATGTCAAATCAATAACAGGCGAGTTCATATTCGTGTTTGGTCGGATGTACTGATAGACAGGATAGAGAGTCCCTCCATGCGTAAATTGCTCGAAGATATCTGCTCGCCCCGCGTCAGTGAACGCTTCCCTAACATGCTCTGTACCTAAATATACTCATTTATCACTTACAATGGGCAGAGCTCTGACTAGCCAAAGCCGTCAAAGCAAGTACAAGAGAAACAGCAGACTTCATATTGATGCGAGGTATCGATCGGTAAGTATACCGAGCTGAATAACAGAACAAGAACAAGAGTACCAGAGAAACAAAACCTCAAAAGGAATCCGATTCTTTCGCTATTTTATATACCCCATCCATCTCTTGGCCACAACCACAGGCAGATATCGCACTGGCCATATCTCACCAGACCCAATCTATCCCGGCTGGTCCGCCCATGTTACACTACCCAGCGTGGTCAGGTTAAGTCTCCTATCTCACTGGAGGAAATATATCCCACGATAGAGTACTTGCTCCACCCCACTCCATAAAAACCATTAAAACGAAATTTCGTCATGACCATTCAACCAGCTAATAAATGATTAAAGTACCTCCCCCGGTTTTCCCCAAGAAAGTTAGCCACCTGGCCCAACTCCGTATCATGCGACTAGCAGGGAAAACAAGAATGCGGAGAGAGAACGCGGAGGTTAGAATGTCAGTACCGAACCCTATTTCGGGTGAATAGGCTAGGGGAGGGGCGGGAATTCAGGCAGTCTGAAACAAGTCTAGAATCACATCCCCGTACCGTATATATTACCACCGGAATTTCTCCTACCTCGTAAAACCCTTCCACAATACAATTTATAATACAACTAACAAATCTCCCTTAAACTCCCAGTTAATATAATAGTATAATTGACGATCAACTTACCTTGAGCACAGCATAGTACAGTACAGTACACCATGCATAGGTATATCTCAAGGAACAGCAAAGCTTAATCCGTAAAGGTCAGAAAGAATACTCACTCACGGTGTCACGGCCCGCGAATTTACCCCTATACGTATTTCTCGCTTGCATGAATCGAAATGTATCACCAGATCAGCCAAAAATCATATACCGGTACTTTTCTCCTGGCATACTGTACGGTGGAGAAATGAGTATTGGACGTGGAGCAGGAGCAGAAGATCCGTCCTTTTGCACCCTAGAGATAGCTGTCGGAGACTCGGAAGGAATGAAATCACACACACACAGTTAGTATATGCACCAAATTTCGCCTGTGCGTTCTGATAGACTTTTTTTTTTCGGATGTAGGACCGTCATACCTTATGATTGTAACACTTCCTCTGCATGAGGGAATGAATAAATTATATCGGATATGCCATGCCCTCCCTCCTCGGAAAAAAACACACTAACAGAATAGCCTTTCCAAATAGATAGTCACGAGAAGCTGCTTTTCATCATGTGACTACATAGACCTGCCGCTTGCATCCGGTACTATACATCGGAGATTCCAACCCCAAGCTGGCCGGAATTGATGGCTCTGCGTCGAGTGCATAAAGCAGAAAGAAACGAGAAAGGACGGAAGACACTGACTTTCCCATGCATGTAGGGCCAGCTTGGGAAAGGCTACAGTACAGTACAGTACTCTTCCCAATTTGTATACATGTCATGTTGCTTGCGTCATTATACAGAAGACGAGGTATGTACAAACTTATTAATACCCATCTCTCTACAGTACTCCAAACAAAACAAACGAAAGGAACCCATTTTATTTTTTCCAAAACGGCAGCGCTCCCAAGACTGTCTATTTGACCCATTCCAAACTCCAACGCTCAATCCAAAGGTCTACCCCATTCCATTCCATTCCATTCCAGCCAACCCGTCTATATCTTATACAACCATTCCTCCAAAATGTACAACCATCCTCCCAATATTCCGTCTAATCAAGAATTTGTATCCAAAGGCGCAGGCGCAGGTGCAGGTGCAGCAGGTGCAGATACAGGCGCAGGCGGAGGATTAACACCCTCCTGGAAAAAACTCCTGCGACCCTCCGTGCGGCCCCTCCTAACGTCATCCAGCGGCATACCAAATTGTGAATTTGCACGGCCAATCCCAGCCATAGCCCGAGGACTGACGCTGCGCGCAGATCGCCCGGTAGTCGCAATGCTTTGCCGACGCATGGATTCAGAAACCGGAGCTAAGTCAGTGTGCTGGGCCTGGCCATTACGATGACTATTGGGGATCGTTGGGCCAGGATGAAGCAGTGTGCTGAGGAAATTTTGGCTCGAGGTTCTCTGTCTACTAAGACTGCGCTCCGTTTTCCCAGCGTTGCTGCTGACGGGCCTGATGTTATTGGAGTTACGTCTAGTGCGAACTCGCACGGTGGCATCGGCGGCTTCCTTTTCTTCCAAGTGCTCACTAGGCAGGAGAATAGCTTTGTCGAGTTCGTAGGGGAGACCGCGGTGGCGGCCACGGATCTGCATGGCGATTATGACAAGTTTGCCGATGACTCCGAATTCGGCAGAGAAGGATGCGTTGATACCGGTGTAGCCGAGGGAGAGGCCGACGGTGCCGTAGGCGCTGACAATTTCAAAGAGTATGGTAAAGAGGGTGAAGTCTGGATCGCCGCTTTGGATGCGGCTACCTTCGGAGATGGAGATGATGAAAAGGCCCAAGAATATGTACCACAGATCGAAGGATAATTGCCTCCGAAGATGGGCTCCAACGTATGAGGGCTCGCCTTCGTCCTCATTCTCCTCGGTTTGCTTACCATATATACCTAGGGATCTCTCTTCGTACACATTGGTTCGTCGAACGGAAATGGCGATTGGAAGGACGGAAATGTACATCATGACGAGATAAGATACTTGAATAGCAGGATGGAGGATGGCAAGATTTACAACTGCAAAGCCAGCAGTTCGCGTCGAGACAGCTTGGAACCAACCATCCAAAACTCGAATATTGACAGGGAGATCCGTGACCACAGTGTTTCCGAGCTATATATCATTAATTTCAAGTTTGACATGTCAGGTATTAAGCAACTCACATCAAGAACGACGAAAAATAACAAGTCAACCGCATTCAAGACCACCAGTATCCAAAAGAGCCACCAAGTTGCCTGAGAGGGGAAAAGTAGTGTGAAGCAACGGCGCGGATGGTCGAGAAGGAACTTGAGCTCTTCCCAAATACCACTGTCTTTTGGTACATATTTTGAGGTAACCCAGATTATGATTCGAAGCATGATTGGGAAGCCGGTGTTTCCGATGATGATCAAAAAGCTCATCAATAATAAAGGCCAAATCGCTTCTGCGAATGAGAGCATACTATCGGGCGTAAGAGTATATCCCAGATCAGTGAAGGCTGAATTTGCAGTGAATATGCCCCACCAAACCTTCCCCTGGCCGTCAGCATCCACAATTGCTGTATATTTGGCATTATGCATGATCCATGGGAGCAGACAGATGACACCGAAGATAGTGAAGCCCCAGAAATATACCGTTAATATTAACGCGAGGGATTTCAATGATCTATATTCGATTCCTCCCAATTCTTCTCTTTGCGATTCGCTGAGATCCACAAAAGCAGAATTTCGTCCAACAGTAGGCTCCCAACTTAGATAGGGCATTCCCTCGTCTTTTTCTCCAGTTAGGGCGCTCCTGATCGTCTGAAAGGTTGCTGCTCTAGACCTAGTAGGATGCAAAGGATGGTCATGGCTATTTTCGTGTATCTTTCTCTCGGACGGAGGCTTGAACATTCTCGGCTTGCGAAACCGTAGAGCACCCAAGGTATGTTTTGCGGCAACGGCGTCCTCTGCCATATGCTCAGTGGTTGGCGACCTGATAGGCTCAGCAATGGTGATATTGCGTGGTCTTGTGGGATTCTCCTCGTCTGTGTGATCACCGCTGTCAAGATTTTGGGCGTCCATACTTTCTCGATGCGATCCAAAGGTTAGCGATCTTCGAGTCATAACTTGTTTTAGGGGATCAGAGTCATCCAGAGCTTCTGGATCAATACCAGCATCAGCATCGCGTGGGCCAGGGATACGAAGAACAGCCCCATCATCCTGCTTTCGTTGACGTTCCAGAATTGCAATATGCTCTTCGTGGCTTCGGAGAACTGGCATACGCAAAGGCTCATCTGCCTCGCCATTGCTCCGTTTTACCTGATCCGCGAACTTGATCTGTGTTGGTGCTTTTGGAATCGACTCTGCTGTTTGAGGGGGTGCGTCGGATCTAGAGCTGTGGCCTTGGCTGGTATCTGCAGTGTCACCAGAAGAGCGGGTAGTATCTTGCATCCTTTCTTTTGCCATATACTCTTCCAAGTCCTCAGGGCGAGCGTCGCCCTTTGTCATGCCGTTAGGTACTGTACTTTTGTGCATAACAACGATATCCCGCCCGTTTACACCCATCTCCTCCGCGTCAAGGTCGCGCTCATCCGTCCTGGCTTTCGAAAAGGTCTTGGCAACACTTCTCCTGCTTTTTTTGGCCTCTCGTGCAATATGCTGGAAACGTTTCTCGAACCAATATAAGCGTAGGAAGACAACAGAGGAATTGATAGTGATTGGATTCGTCAACATGGGGATTAAGTAGATAACTATTTGTTGAAAGGTATTGAGGGTATTGATATCGACCGTGTTCAAGCCACTCTGTGTCGCTGAGCCGCTTGCAATGAAAAGGGCATCGATGTATTTGATATTTTTAACGGGGTAAAGGCAAATGGAGCCAAATATTACCATGCCTATGATCCAGAAGTCTGCAGAAGAAGAATCAGTACCTGATAGTTGGCAGAAGGATTGGGAGTTAACTCACAGTGGACAGTGATGAAATTGAAATGCGGACTCTTTGAAATGAAAGCGGGCTTCAAAGACTGGACGTGATTCCACACCTCGAGGAGCATCGAGTACATCTTGGCGGCGGGAGTCTGCGATGGTAGTTGTTGATCGTGTTATTCTCTCTTGCTCTCCTGTCCTTCTCTGCTGTTTCCCGCTCCTTCTCTGGCCGCAGCGTGGCGGGAGTGTTGGCGGTTTGATGTCAGCTTGTTTTAGCTACCAGGGCTGGAATTGACATTGCTTAGGTCGAGCAAAAACATTTTGCGAGTCAGTCTAGGAAACAGGGAACTATAGGGATATAGATAGGTAGGGTGAACGGCGTGGGTGCGTGCGCAATAGTGATAGGTTGATGTAATTGAGGATGTTCCCATGGATATGTATGCAGATGCAAGCAAGTTGATAACGAGTCCAGTGGTAGCGTGCGTGCGCGCCTTCCTATTGGTGTGAGCTGGCAGTATATTTCTGGCAGATATATTTTGAAAGGAGAAGACAAGAATTTAGGAGTTTCAAAATGAGCGGGATCTGATGATTACGATTGTTGCAAATACAACGGCTACGGAGTACTGTATAGTCCAGCCCATCCATCCGAATATAACCAACCCCAATCCATGTTCCTGGGCTGGAATGATCCTCGGCTCGGAAGCGCGCATACGATTCCGGTAGTCATTCTCCGTATCAATGCATCGGCATTTCCAGTTTCCCTCTCTCTCCTTTTCTGTTTCTCTTGCTCTGAGTAAGTAAGTGCAATCTTACATACAGGAGAAGAATTGAAGAGATTGTTTTATTCATGACTGACTATGACTAAGACGTAATATTTAGATAGGTGAAGATATACCCTCCATAAACACAGTTACTACATAAGCAACACCTTATCTCAAGATCAACCACATCCACATCCACATCCACTCCCAGTGCCAAGATTTGATCGGCAGTGTGATGGCGGCTCCACGCATTAGCTCCGACGATGAATCGTCCGGTTATGATCTTTTAGTAGACTGTTACTGTACTGTATCTTGACGTCCTGTCGTGAGCTGTCCAAGTCTTATAATGCACATATTTGCCGTTCCAAACCATGTTTCTAAGCTGGTAGGGGTGTTTCCTCGTGTCTACATGACCGTCGCTGCTGGTCAACTTGTAAACGAGTGAAATGCCGATGGAGTCATGTTTTTACCGCACCGAATGTTGCCCTCACCAAAGCCTTAGGCCACAGGGCTTACGGTCGAAGCCGATTCGAGGCTTATATATATGCAGCGTACCTGTCCACTGTAGAGTTATTTCTCAGTAGCATCTGCGGGCTGTGATGCGTAGCAAGCAATACTAAAGCGACGCTTCCCCTTCTTCAAGTGATTGGTCCTTTAAAGTTCAAAGGAAGTCCCTCCCACATTTCGCATTACGCTTGCGGGTTTTGTCAATCGTTTATTTTATTTGCTGTACCTAGGAACGTCTTCTTTGATTGCGAGGGGAGACGAGGTTATGGCGTTCCGGGCTTAATTTTGGGCAAGGAGCATGAGTACAAGTGTTAAACATTGGATCATTGCAATTCAGGATCTTACGGCTGTAAGTTGATAGAGCGGAAGAAGGCTGCGGATTGATCGGAGATCTTTGAAATCTAGCGAGGAGACGCAAAAAGAATAATTTCATCCATCCATCCCCTCTTCTCCTAGTAGTTCGAATTTCTTCACTGTAGAGTCACAAGTGCTGGAAAAAGCACTGTCCCATCTGTTCTTTGACCTTCCTCTCTATTGATGAACTCTCCTAAACTTCCAATGTCTTGCGCCGAGAGGGTTTCATCCTTGAATCGTTTTGTTTCATACTTGATGACAGATGGCAACAGGCAGAACAGCGAATTTCCCTTCTTCGGAGCACTGCCAACGACGGCGGGAGAAGCCTGCGTCATCTTCTCTGGGTCGTATTTTGTTCCTGAAGGCAGAGGCTGCAACTCGTAATACTGGCCGGACAATACAGCTTTTGTTTTCAACTTCAAACAGTCCTTGATGACCGGTAAAAAAACGCCATACAGTGATTTCGATGCATTTTGCGGCTGTTCGGCTAGAGGAATATTTTCTGCCTGTGAACCAGCTTCCAAGAAAATGGCAAGTGCCTCCACAAGTTGTGACGAGAGGGCGATAGCATGGGCATTGATGTATTGAGTGAAAGTTCCGTCATGATCCTGATAAAAACGTGACCAAGCCCCAAGGTGAAGTCTGTGCAGGGCTTCAGCACCGTCTAACCGTTATCAATTAGTTGGGTACGGACTATGCAGGCAATTCAACGAACCTCGTTGGAACACACAATGCTGATACTCGTATAGAAGAATATCTGAGAGGCTGCTTCTTGGCTGGCAAGTGTCGAAAACCAAACGTTTGACTAGGAGGACGATGATTGCTGCCAAAAGATTCTCCTTATTTGAGTTTGCATCTACGCCCTGCACAGCAGCCTTGATTTGGCTTTCTTCAACTTCTGAGCAGAGGTTGTGCAACTTCTCTGAGCATTTTTCATTGGAGAAAAATACAGCCCCACGATACCTATACAATATCGCCAGGGTTATGCGAAGGCTCCGTGCCCTTAGAGATTCCATCACTTCAAAGAGCACGTGATTCTCGAGAGACTGTGCAGCTTCGTCCTGGCTTGACGCCCTGCCGAAGGTCGTGAACTGGCCGAGTCGATGATGGTCTATGAGGACATCCTCAATGACACGCAGTCTCGTGTTCTGAATGCTGTACTTTACCGCCATGTCATTCCTTTCCTGCTGTAGCAGCTGTAGCAGCGCCCTTAGCTCAGCATTTTGATCTTTGAGTGACAATTGATTAATATTTCTTGTGACGCTGTCATCATGAATCTTTATAGTGTGAGAAGCTATGTATAATTCCAAGTGTTGCACGTTACCTGTGATTTAGACCCGCCTGTCTCTGCTTTTACCCGAGAATTAGATCCTTCCATGACTCGAATTGGCAGCTCAAGTGCCAGAGGCTCGCACATATCGGTATTATGAGAGCCTTGAGATTGCTTAGCAACACAGTCGTGGCAGTAGTGCTTCGTTGCTCGGATGATGGCTCTATCGGTTGTAGAATAGCAACAACGATGATGTTGCCAAACGACGCAGCCTTCGCCATCACATTGCACCAAGAACCCGTCATCATGATCGAAAGGGCAGCAATGCTGGACTGCCCAATCTTTGCGGAGCACCCTTCCTGTTTCCTGCGTCTGAGAACTATCCTTGCTCCTGATTGACGTTGATTAGCTCTTGCTTGAATTAAACACGGCATTGGGCGTGACCTGCTTTCTAGCGGATCTAATCGCTCTGGCTCTTGCCCCAACTTCTTCGAGTAGCCCAGCTTTTTTCTTATCCTCCCTTATCCTGGGTAGAGTATGGAAGGTGACACCTTGCTCGTACAATATGTTCATAGTCTCGCTCTCCAAAGGTCCGTACCTGTTCCAAAGCCGACCCAATTTCTTTGATATGTGACCAGCGTCGTATTCCATCTCCATCTTCTCCGTCAAATGCGCGGCTGCAGCTTGTATGGATTCTTGACGAGTGGCTTCATTTCGGAATGCATCGATGTTGAGGTTGAGATATGAAAGTACAAGAATCTCTGATTCTCGACGCCATCGATTTGATGCCATAGCTGGAAAATGTCTAGAAGTCAAACAACTCAGGTGCTCAACGAACCGCACCTCGCAATTGTTAGGAAGCTGATTTTCCCGAGTATATCTGCTTCTCAAGTGTGTCTGCCAAGCGACCTTCAGGCTCCATCGATGATACATGTTGGGTTACACAAGACTGCTGCAGTCTAGCTTCACACCGCCAATCTACACGCCCAGGTCGTTAGGCAACGAACTGAAACCTGCATATCTGCAAGCGCTGAGCTGTGAAGTCTACAAATGAAAATTGGTTAATCGGGTGAGGCAAATGAGGCAGACAAACACCTCCCAATTCTTTCAAGCATGGCTGGTGAGTCTGCTACTAGAACGCCTATGAGTCACTTGCCAGCGCATGTTGACTCTTCTTAATATGCGTATGTTATTGGAAACTTGCATGAATCGATCTCGATCCTCCCAATTCACGAAAATAACGCGTGATATTCGCAACGCGGCAGGCATTGCAAAGTTATTTGAGTCGCGGACCTGCCCCACACACGAACACAATTCCCGCAGATTGTTCCCATGCAACTTTTGCTTCATTCATCACGAAGATGTCGGATAACCTTCCAGTAGACAGTGTTCGTGCCGCTGTCGCCAACCTTCTTCTCGGGAAGGATGACGGCGACTTGAGCATCAGCATCGATTTCGGGACATCATATTCGTCAGTTTCGTGGATCAAAGGAACAACACTTGACATCAAAGACATAGGAGATATTGCTGGTTGGGCATCTGCACATTCTGTAGGCCCATACTCTAGCGTACCTGAGGTACCATCCGAATGGATGTATCGCAACGGCGTGAAGAAGTACGGTTACGAAGTCCACCATATTCTCTCTAGACCGGGACACGAGGAATGGCATCGTTTGACCAACATCAAAATGCTTCTTGACAGCAGTGCAGACAGCTACGAGATTCGTCGCCAGAACTTGGAGACGATAAAAAGGATAAATGAGACCCGTGCGGATCATGAGAAAATCGGTATTTACGATATTATAGTCGACTACCTCTTCTTTTTACTTAGTCGCACCAAAGCCCAGCTTTCTAAGAAGAACATCCGCGGGAAGAGCCATTACACTCCTGGGGATCCTGTCAAATTCGTTCTCTCGATTCCCGAAAAATGGGACGCGGTTGCCAAGTGGACTATGGAAAAAGCCCTGGCGACTGTGACGGAGATACTCCAGTTTGGGTCAACAGCAGATCTCTTCATGCTCTCCGAATCTGAGAGTGCTTCAACTTACATGTTGGAGAGACTAAGGAGCGCGTGGTCTTCGGTCAGTGGACTCAGGCTTGTCTTCATTGCTGGTTATTAAGTCTGATAACTTCCAACAGAAATCGGAAACGATTATTACAGTAGACGCAGGTGGAGGTACCACGGTAAGAATGCCCTTGTATTTATCACAACACGTACAAGAAAAGCCAATTTAAACCCCAAAAATAGGATGTTGCAACGTTTAGCGTCATCAATGACAAACCTCTGCGCTTTAGACGTGTCGGAATCAGTCAAGGTTTGTCTTCTTGTTATTATTCCCGCTCGAAAATCTGCTTATGTACTATTATGGTGCAGCACACTCAATCGGATCGAGCTTCTTAGATCACCGATTCCGGGAATATCTTGAGGATCGAGTCAAAGAACAAACTCACCTGAATGAGGTTGAAAATGGAAGCACTTTAGTTGAATTGATAGATGCAGCTGTTATCTACTTTCATCGACAAATGAAGCGCTACTTTCAAGGCGACTTGGAAGAGGAGGTCCAGTATGTTGACTTCAATGGCTTGGCCGCTTGTAAAGAGAAGGGATTCGCAAGAGGGCGTGTCGTAGTCACACAGTAAGGCCCCAACTAGTCTTTCATCCTTAAATGACGCTTACTTTTCATCACAGGAGCGATCTCGCAAAGATCTTTGACCCGGTTTGTGATGCTATATGGGAGATGGTTGAGGACCAGATCCTCTCTGCACAGAAAAGTCGGCACGTTCCTTCGGTCAGTCTATAATCACTCACATCCTATCTACAACCTACAGCTGTTCTAACGTTACTAAGAAAATGCTTCTTGTCGGCGGCCTCGGGCTTTCCATCTATCTACAGAAGTTCATAGAAGTGAGACTTGCGTCTAGATATCCCGACATCGAATTAGTCCCTATCGGAGAACTCCCGTAAGTTTCCTTCAAAGCAGTCTGACCAAACTCTATACCAACCTATAAATAGGGAGGCTAGCCTCGCAACTGTCGTGTCACGTGGATCTCTCTTCCGATCACTAAACAAAGAGGTTGGCCCCACTCGGATAAACAATACTGGTTTTGGTATTAGCCAAAACCAGATCTTCCGCCCGGACTTTGAAGGGCATCAAGGAGGCGATCCATTTATCGACGAGGTAGATCATGAAACATATGTTACTTGCATTTACTATCTTTGCAAACCTGTGAGTCTTCCCTGCGAGTAAGTAACATCAATTTGTAGATGACACAAGGGGCAGGAAAAAGATATCCGTTCAGAGACTCACAAAATGTGGGAAACACTCCTGCCTGGACAGAACTTTGATGTCCGAATACCCATTTACATGGGCGACGGATATTGTGTGGATGATTACCACATCGATCACCAAAAAAATGCTAGTAAGCCTTATGAGTTCTGCCAAGACTCACAAGTGAGGATTGCTGATGAAAGAATTAGCAGCGCAACAGCTTGGAGAGCTTTCGTTCAAGACAACATTCGATGAGATAAAGCAAAATGCTACCCCGGGTTCTTTCAAGAAGAAGAATGGTTACTATCTGGTTACCTATGATGTCATCATACAAATGCATGGACTTCGTATGGAGTATGGGATGCGCTTTCCGTCAGGGCCAAAAGGTAAATTACGAGCGAAAGGAGAGCTTCAGAACATTGCCGCAGCCTTTAATCTTGGTGCAGCTTGAGATCATGAGCAATGTTGTTAACCAAGCAGCCATAAAATAAAAGCACAAAGATTAGATTTGCCTCTAGATTTAAAGTGTCTGATAGAAACGCTATTGATTACGGTGTTATCAACCAGAGTAGTCTAGGTTTTAGTGTAGGTGGTGTACAATTCTAGTTTGCTCTACATTCTACTAGGCCGAATTCGTGTACTTTAAGCCAAAGTGGTCCGAATTACAATATGAAATGAAGACACAGGACATTTCTAGTAGTATGCCAAAGTATTATACTTTAGAGGTAACCACTTCGAGGTAAAGTATTTTAAAGACACGTACTCATAATTATAATACTCTGAATGCTAAAATTAGTTTCAGACGGCGATTCACACCCCTCCATATGGGCAGTTCCAGCGCGAGTAGGAGCCAATTCAGACCTGAGAGATCAGATCATATATTTTGGTCCAATTTGAGCTCCCTGGAACCCGATTTGGCCCCCGCCTGTGACAATTACCCCTGACCGTCTACGTGACCTAGATCATTTGACTACCATTTACGCCGCTCAAGTTCCTGCCAAGCCCCGGGCTTGTACTGTTCAAGAGTATTCAGTCCCTTTCCCTTGTGTAGATAAAGCTTCTTCTTCTTTCCTTGGCTCTAGATCATCGACCAAACGTGTTCCTCTACAGCATCCTGACATCACGTGTTACTCGACTTATCCATGCCTATGTCTTGCCCGTGCCGTCACATCGCCCTGGCCCTAACACAGTCGTATAGAATTGACAGCTTTTCGCATGGCAGAGTCGGATAGGGAGTTAACCAAGATTGGCCACTGAAAAAGAGAGCAGGAACGTGACCGAACAACCTGAGAAAAAGGTGAGGCGAGGGTGAGTAGCGCCTGAGCAGAGCGGTGATGCTGATCAACCGCGTTGGAAGTGACGCAGGTTAAGATTTGGTGCAGATTACCGAGGTACGACGCCTCTAACCTTGCTATTGAACTTGTAAGCAGAGATGTGTTTTGATAATGTTATTGGATTCATATTTCATGCGAGCAAGTAAATGGATTCTCATGATACTAACACTTCTGTGCGTTGTATTATATATACTCTGCTATTCGTTGATTACCCATATACCGGCACTCCAAAGTTGTGAGTCTTATCAAAACCCCAAACACCAGGTATCAGGTATCTCAAAAGCAACGTTATTCATGTCTCATCACATTCATACCCTTCGTACCCTTCATACCCTTCTTCACCTAGGTCAACTTCAACGCGATCACCGTGTCGGAACTTTCAACAACAAGCTGCAAACCATAACTTTCGGAACCATCCACAGTCTCGGTCTTTTCGGAAATAGCTTCTCCACCAGACATGACCAGCTCTTCCAACGGCTTAGCCTTCGGTCTTGAGTCCACTGCCTGGATTGCCTTCACCAGGCCTCTTATACCAGCAACAAGAACACCCGGCCTCTCCCAAGCCAGCAGCCCCGCTCTCCCCGCCACTCGCTGAGCAAACACCACATCATGTTTCCTCGATGCCCAAGCCGGACAAATATAGCCATCCGAGTCATCATCACCATGACCAGCACCATCTGCACCAAACACCGTGACGGCCACTTTCGACCTTACACTCTTCCCCCTCTCCTTCTCCAACGCCACCATCTCCTTCATAGCCGCAGTCCAGAATGTAAACCCGCCTTCCGGACCAGGTAACCAGGCAAGCTGCGTGATATTCAGAATTTCCGTGTTGCTGAGCTGGTGATTAGGACTCTTCCTCCTCAACAAACTACACACCAGACTCAACACTCCGACTGGGGAATCGCACAATGCATATGCAAACGTATTCGAGTCCCTCAGTCCCAGCAAGCCCACTTCACCACATCCTCTTCCCATTCTCCGCCTCAAGAACGGTGCTCGTGTTTGTGCCTGTGCTTCCGCTTCCTCCCCCTTTTCCCTGCGCTCGATCCTCATCCGGCGTTCTATGTCCAACGTATTCCAGTCCTCCTGCACATACCCAAACCAACTAGCATGATAGAACCTGGCAATCTTCCACTTCACCCACATCCACGTCTCGCCAGCAAGCGTGGGAACTCCCACACACGGGTCCACGAAATGCGTCCCTAGACACCTCCCCTTGAACCGCTCCCCCAGTATCTTCGGAATCCAATAATCAATCCCCCCTACCGACCTCATCCCGCCCACTCCCCATCCCACTAACAACATAAACCTCATACCCCAATCTCACCATCAACGCATCGAAAACCTCCGCCGTCATTCCCAAAACACCATCCCCTCCTCTATCCCCATCATCTCCATCTCCTTCTCCATCAAACGGAAACGCATCACTAAACCCAAGCCCCGGCAAACACGGCACAACAACATGAAACTCTCCCCTCAACTCCCTCACCACCTCCCTCAACCCCAAACTCAAATTTGTAAACGGGAAACTGGGTATAAGTAGTAGCGGCACCGCATCGATCTCCTGACTCCGTATATGCAGGAAATGAATCCTCAAACTCCTCTCTTTCCACCTTTCCCCCTCCGTCTTTTCCTCACCCCCTCCTCCATCTCCACCCCCATCTCCCCCACAAGCAAGACCAGCAACAGGCACACAAATCCTGGTCCTAAACCCCCCCAACACCCCCATTAAACCCCACTTCCTCCTTCCTCCAATCATACCCCTCACTCCAATAATCAACCAACGCCTCAACCTCCCCCTTCCCCACCTCCGGATCCATCCCCATCAAAAACTCATGCGGCAAACGAGTCAACTCGACTTTTTTCGACGTCAGCTTTAGGTATTTCGACGACACCTGTTGTTTTTCCAATTAATCAACTATTCGTTAAATTGCCTTACTTCTTACACCCATACTCCGCATCATACTGTATACTGCATTGAAATACATACAGAGGAAGGAAGGGAGGAGAGAATAGCAAGGGAAATACAAATTCCAAAACAAGAAGAAGAGAAAGGACAAAACATACACGAACCCTATACTCCTTAACCTCCTCCCCATTCATCGTACTCGGAGCAATACTCTGCACATCCATATCCATATCCACATCCATCTCCTTATAAATAACCCAATTCAACAAGTTAGGGTCCGAAAAATAAATAAAAATGCTAACTCTTTACTCCGTACTCCGTAGATTTCAGTTCACAAGCTTGGCTTAGCTCGAATCCTATGTTGTAGAAATTACTAAATGCAAAGATTGCAAAGAAAGGAAGAAAGAAATCCTCCGAAACTGGAACTATGAGTATGTAAGGTACACCGTCACCGTACCGTCACCATGTATAGCGGGGCACGGTGCGTTGCGGTGCGGTGCGGTGCGGCGCGTCGCGAGCTGTCAATCATCCCTGTCATCGCGTTCGTTGGCATGCATGCATGCATGTCGGTCGTGTTACTTTGCTATACTCCGTTCCGTATGTATTGTATCAGGGCGTGATCAGCAGGGACTCCTCCGTAGGGTTCACCGCCACCGCCACAACGCGACATAGGTACCGGTATTTGTACTCCGTAGAGAATGCAATACTCTCGGGAGTTATTTCACTGTCTTGGATTTCCATTTCCATTTCGATGTGAAGATACATTCCCTATGTTTATTACAAACGCAACGCAACGCCATGCTCACTACCGTAATTGAACTAACGATGATTACTGTAGAGGTTCTAGCTCTATCTCCACCAGCTCCATACCAAAACCCCTTCCTCTCTTTATCTCTCTCCACCTCTCTCTCTCTTAAATAACAGCACTCCTACCCCCCAATCCAGTCCCTACGCCCGGCTCCCCAGTCCCAGTCCTAACCTCCCTCTCCCTCACCCGCTCCCTCTCATTCTCCCCGTTCCCCGCGCCTGCACCTGCACCCTCCGTCGAACCCCTCAGATTCATACTCCCAATTCGACTAACGATATTACTCCCCACCGCATCGACCGCCCCCCGCGGACTACTCAACGTAGGACCCATAGACGCCACAGCCTCGACGCGGAAAAGCTTAATATGACTCCCGTTCCAAACCCCCACCGTACCCTTCTGTACCTGCATCTCGCCCAAGAACACGAAGCTCCACAACAAGCTCTCGTACCAGCCCAACGATAAAGGCGACCATTCGAAATACTGGATCCGGATCGCGGACGGTTCTATGCCGGCTAAGTGGGCGGTGCGGAGAGCTTGAAGGGCTGAGGGGGAGAGCGTGTCCGTGGATGTTGCAGAGGGAGGGAGTAGGGGGGAAAGTTGGGATATTAAGGTGAGGAGAGTGTGCAGTGGGAGTTCAGGAAGCCAGGTTTCGATCCAGGGCGTGCTGGGCTCGAAGGCGCCGGTTGTGGAGTTGAATGCTGTGGTGTAGCTGCTGAGGGATGTAGTGCTGTTCTGGCGGGAGAAAGTTGGCATGCCGGCTTGAGAATCATTAGCTATTGCCCCAAACCTTGTGGAAATGTATATAGTGGAGTGGAAGAGACATACCAGGCATTTTCCCTCTTGCTTTTTCAGACATGCCGCGTAATTGCGTCGGTACTGCATCATCTACGCTGTCTGAAATTGATGAAGCGCGCGATGGCTCTTCTGTAGGGGGCGATGGCGCAGGAGTTGGCTGATCATCATCGGTATCATCGTCATCTTCATCGTCGCCAATGGCAAACGTCCCTTCTTCGGGGACATCGCTGAGCTCAGGGGCGCGAGAGTGGCTTATAGTTGGACTTCTGAGACTATCTGCGGATCCTCGTCTACTATCACTGAAGTCGGAAGGGTCATTGGCATTGGCATGCTTTTTTTGCCGTTTGTTTCTGCGTTCGATTTCTTGTTGGCCGCTTTCAAGGGTGAAGTGTCGTAAGGCTGTGAACTGTTAGTAGAGTATCTTGCGCAGAAATGATAACGGCGTAATACCTTCAAATCTCTTCTTATTACGAAGGACGGCATAAATGAAGTTAGGATTTTCTAAGAAGTTGGTTAGCAGATGTTAACGCAAATTCAAAACTCCTCTTCGTCATAAACACACAAGGTTACGTCTGGACTGAAGTCCTGCAGCTGTCACGGCGATCTCCGAGACAGAAATATTCAGCAGTAAGCCCAAAGATCCCATAGAGCACAGGATGACCCCATTTCTTAGGAAGTCTCTCGGAACAACGGGAGAAAGGAATAATAGCTTACTACTATATTGATGCTCAATAATGGCATTCATGCTCTCCAGTAACGATGTCAGGAGATCATGATTACTATCATTAGCAAGCAAGAATCCAGGAGAGGATATCAAGGAGAAAAGTTGAAGTAATTTCGAGGATGCCGAAGCACTAATGTTTTCGAGATAAGCAGCAACGTTGTTGATGATTGCCAACAATGCCGGATATATTGCACTGAGTTTTCCTTGACTCGTTGTGATTATGTTATAGATTGACTATATCCTATTAGCTTCCAATTTCAAAGTTGAAAGATCAGACTTACGTGAATGATGAAATCAGCATACGCTCCATTGAAGTTCTGCAGCCTGATAGTCGGCGGGAGAGTTTCTTGATTCTCAAACTTCTTATTGAGGTTCTTGCCAAAAGTCGGCTCAACGCTCAGTGTCTGTAAGATGAAAACACACATTCTTACTATGCCCTGCTTAGAAGTATCGAGCTTGTAGTCGATGGCATAGTAAATTATCAGGACGAGAAAATCATGGGATCGATTTGTCTCGATTATGAAGGATCGGAAGCGCTTGTTGCATTGGGTCATCTCCCAAAAGAACATTATCATTTCCGAAGTCAATTTGTTGTTTGACTGCTGGTTTCCTGTGATGTAGGAGGTGCTGGCATGGAGGGGGTAGTTTAGAACTCTGGTAATTCCTTCTGTAATGAATTGAAAGTCTTGGGGTCGATGCAACCGCCCAAGGAAATGACGGAAATAGTCTGAAGAGTGTCAGTACCAAGATAGTTTATAAAGAAAGTGAACTTACTCTTCTTCGTATGTGTTGGATCTGATTCGGGTATCGAGTAGAGCAGAACAACGAGCAAGAACTAAACATATCAGCATCTATGCTATCCACTTCCTTTCGTTTCCCAGCTCACCTGTAGGGAGTATGTGACCAGTATTAATTTCGGATCCTTGAAGACCTGAACATTGTATGGGATTTTCCAAGACGCCGGATTGTACTTCAAAGTCTGGATATGAAATTAGCAGATTTCAGACCTTTTTCTCGAACGACATACGGTATTTAGCAACGAACACAAAACTGAAAGCACAACCTGCTTATCCGGACAGGTAACAATATACGAAATGGCCTTAACACCCTGTACCGGCAGCATATTCGCCGAGAGATACATGCTCTGACTCGTCAACGTCAACAGCAATCGCAGTATCTCCGTCCTATTACTCTCAAACTCCTTACTCGTCCCAACCGGAGTATTACATCCCACCCCACTGGACCAAATCGCATACGAGACCTTATTTTTGCTATTCGGCGGTTTAGGTAAGGTGAAATCCGCAAAGAAAAGCAGGTCGATCAGCGTATCGATCAACTCCTCAGCAAGTGGTTTGACTTCCTCGAACTCCTCCCCTGCAGCCTCCAACTTCGCCAATTCTTCTTGCGATTCATCGAACAGCACATCTCTAGCCAGCGATGCTTTCCTGTAAGAAAATGAGCACCAAGACCAATCCAATGAACCCCAGAGCAAAAGGGACTGGTAGCAAAGATAACTTACCGTGTCCGCTTCCTCCTCACCCCCCAAAAGAACTTATCCTCCCACTCCTGCAGCTGCTCCGCCTCATACACAAACGGCAGAATGCGTGTCAAAACCCTTATACAATTCAACGCATCCTTCTCGGGCGCAAACTCGGGGTCCGGAAACGAAGGGTGGTGTCTGAGTATAAACAATCGACTTGTGACAGCCAGGACCAGCGTCTCGAGGTTCTCCAGCGCTGTATCGCGGGTGCGCCTGATATCGGCGGGCGAGAAGAGACTGAAGATATCTTCGGCAGATTCGGGGAGTTCCCAGAACTAGAAGGGGGGAGCTTAGTAGTGTAGGAGAGGAGGAAAGGCGAGGGGGAAGGGCCTTACGGAAGCCCAGTAGGGATCATCTGCGGCAATGGCTTGGGATTCTGAGAGCTTGAAGATGCCGCGCTTGAATACAAGCTTCGAGTCGGAGGCTCCCATCGTAGTGCGTTGCGCCTGGCATCTGACGTTCAGTGGTGATTTGAGGTTGGATCTGTATGCGTTTGCCGTCTCGCGTACAGTATGACGCTTTATCTAGTTACCAGAAAAAGAAGGCGAGGAACAACAACACGAGATAGAAAGAAGTTACGTAGCATGTGAGTTAGAATTTGATCGCGTTTGAAATGATCTTAGGTAGTATAAATACTAATTTTTCCTTTCCTTTGCCGGTTTATGGTTATACGCTATGGGTATCTACTTATACAACACGAATCTTATATCCTAATGCAATCAGCCAAGCCTAATACTCCCCGAATTCCTCCTTCCTTTATCATAAAGCCATTTACTATTCAATCCGACTGACGGTGCCTTCGCAGCCGGACTCGGCGACCCTGGAGCCTCTGGCAAATTTATTCTAGATGCACCAGGCCCCAACGGACTTGGAGAACCATACGAATGCCTCCTCGCCCCATTCATACCACCTCCCATCGCTTTCTGTAACAAAGGACTTGCTATAGGAGAAAATGGCGAACCCGATACACTGCCAGACATTGGACTCCCTTTCCCAGACATTGGCGAGCTGGGATAGCTGCCCCTGCTGTTGGGAGAACCACTGACTGGCGTCGGTGTCCTCGCATATCTCGGTGGAGTAATAAATTTCGTATCGGGCGTTGCTGGCGTCGAACTCGGTGGGAGACCAAGGATCTTTCGTTGGGCTGGCGTAAGAGGGATGTCTTGAATTTGGTCTGGAGATCGAAACAAGGGTAAAAGAGCAAATGCAATGTTGAACAAAAAGACCAGTTGCAGCAGGTGGTAGATCCACGTCGAGTATGGATGAAGCAGCTTTCCCTCAGTGAGAAGATTGGGAAGACTACAAGTATAGTTGGCATGAAGTTCGCAACGGCTGCGCGTAATACATACCTATTCCATAGCTGCCTGCCAAAGAACCATACCGTAGCCATGCCCCCAAAATTGTACATGAGCATCCTCATGTTCCGATCGGTGAAGTTGGAGGCATTTTGTCGCCTCACGATCTCGTCCAAATCGGGATGTTTCCATGTGCCAGTAACGGGCGTAGATAGCGCTGAAGGGGTTCTCGGTGCGTTGACTGGAGTGGAAGGACGCGCGACAGCAGACGACATAATGAGTTGATTGATGGGGGGTTCTGGAGAGCAGCATTTAGTGTGGAGTCCTCGGACATGGAATGTCAACAAAGCAGGTTGCAGCAACTAACCAGATGAATCCGAGCCTTTGTCCCTGGATGCCTTCAGCGGTAAGTACCTAGATGTTAGTAGAGGGCGCAGCTCGAGAGGGATCCCTATGTTAGCATAGTCGTGAGGTTTGGGTGGGTGGTGAACGTGTTGCGGTTGGTGGTGGTGGTGGTGGTAGTAAGTTTGTTTTCGACGGGATTCAATTTGGCCCCCAGCGCCTTCATCAAGTCAAAATCGCGGTGACTTTCCAACCCCTGCAGAGAACCTAAGAGTAGCCTAGCGGACGGGAACTCCCCGCACTCGGGATGATTTCGGCAGTCCCGACTTTAACCACCGACGCAATAACATAGACAGGCTCACAGGATGATATCGAGTAAGATATCTCCTCTACTCGAGTAATACACCAGACACTTATTGTACACCTACCTATATCTACAAACTTCACGCATTCTCCCACTCGATATTTCCCCCCGCCATCATGGGTTTCGACGACCTGATGTTGAAGCTCGACGAGGCCGTTACTGGGCTCCTTGGACAGTGGGATGCTACCTCAACGGCTATTGTAGGAGCACTCATCGCTTTCGTTGCCTACCAAATCATCACCACCCGCGATCCAGATGCGCATCCTATGCTCCTGGCCCGCCAAGCACAAGCATCACCCGTCCGAAAAGAAGGAGAGTCTGCCGTTTTCCGATCCCACTCAGCTCCTCACGGCATGCCCTTGAACTCCGGCCTTAATGTGAAGGACCCCGGTGACTCCAAATGGAGCCGCGGAAGAGATGGGGATCTTCGAGATATATGGCGCATAGTCATGGCCGGCCGTCGAGACAAAGATGGGGTTGCGACGGGAGAAACGGGTGATCTCTTAACAGTCCTAGGATCCGAACAGATTATCAAGCATAATCTTGGTATGTGTTACACTCCGCTCTACAATAGCTCATTCTGACATTAGTAGCCGATGTGACGCGACAAATAAACCTGATCGGCCAACATATCAAACAAAATGGTGGAAAGAACGTTGCCATCTATCTCCCAAATTCGATCGAATTTCTTGCCGCTTTATTTGCTTGTTCTTTCTACGATTTGACCGCCATATTAGTACCATACCACCAAGACGACCCAGTAGACAAGCTCATTTCCCTTCTTCAAAAATCTGGAGCGGATACCGTAATAGCTGCGGTGGGATCATTCCCATTTGATGTTATCAGCAAAAGCTACCCAGCTCTCAAGCAACTCATCTGGGTCGTGGATGAGGGTAGCAAGCACATGGATTGGAATGAAGTGCCCAAGGGAACTGGCGGTCCAGTTAATGTCTCAACATGGCAAGATATTATTCAAGATGCTGCAACAACTGCGGGGTCAGATCTTCCACTGGTAGATCGCACAAGCGAGGCAAAGAACGTCGTTGCCTTCTGGCCTACGGGAGAAATGGTGGAGTACACAAATGCCAACATTATTGCTGGTGTTGCTGGGCAGCTTACATCCATACCGACAACGCAGCGTATAACCCCCGAAGACCTTTTCCTACCAATCGACTCTTTATCAACCATGTACCCGCTCGTATTAACACTCTCTGCCCTGTACTCAAACGCTTCTGTGGCTTTGAACTCCGTGGCCAGTTTTAGTCCTGACATCGTCTTGGCAACCCAAGGAATTGCCCCCACAGTCATTGTGGCATCAGCAGAAACGCTCGCAAAGACTCATTCAGAGACCGCAGCGAAGATGAACTCCTCTCTATACCAGGCTGTTCACTGGTTCCAAACTCGAGCTCTCGTTCAGCAAGGGGTCATGCCAATTGCAACAGTTTTCTCACGCATGTTTGATTCTCTTCGCCCCATAATTGGAACCACGCCAGGAAAACTTCGCCTAATTTTCGTATCAGAACCAGTCGGCGCCCCATCAACACCTTTAAGCGCCGAGACCTTGTCTGATTTGCGTATTTATACGGGTGCTAGAACCATCTACTCTCTCACATCTGCTAAGGTTGCAGGTGCCGTCACTCAGACTGGGCTTTATGACTACAGAGTTGATGAAGGGACGGATAAGTACTCACACTTCGGAGCTCCCGTAACAAGTGTCGAGATATTCTTCAAAGACAAGACACACAAAACCACAGATGCAAATGCTGCAGGAGAGGCAAGAGTATCCCCTCTATCTGTGAGAATCCAGCTAATGATTGCAGATTTACGCACGCGGTCCCGCCGTTGTGGGAGGAGAAGCATCTCTGGGAGTTGAAGGCAAGACAAAGGCTGATTGCACCCTCGCTTTGGTTTAATAAATAGACGATTCACGGTATATGGATGTCATCTAGGAGATAAATGGACATATTATATCTACTCATTTATCGATTTGGAATTGGAAGGATATTCCATACTCCCGAGCGAGTGCCAGTACTACTTCGAACATTTTCTCATATAAATGTTATATGTTGGAAGGCCCCGAATTTCTTAGGAAAATTTAGAATCGACTTTGGTTCAAGAATACAACACCTAGTATGATTGCCTCTGCAAGTGCACCGTATTCCTCTGTCGGTTGTCTGCCTCATTCTCTTCATAGTATGATTTTATATTATGTTTAGTCTCTCCCTTTTCGAAGCTCGACGCCGAGCGATTTGTATGCAGTCTTTTTAGCCATGCTCTATTATAAGTCAAACCATTACTCAATACTATTGCATGACATTGCTACTTCTCAGATGGCAAAATCACCTTCAAAAGTTCTCCGAGAATGCCAGGTCTTTAACACTTGATATAACTTAATGAGCTATATAAAGAGGTTTGACTATTTCAATTTCCATCAGCCACATCCTAGATTAGATTCTGGTTGTGCCGCTTTGATGGGTCGCATGAGCTATTGGTTTTAGTACTGGTCACATGGTCAATTACCACAAGATGGAACGAAAGGTGGTTGGTAGCTTTATTGCCGCAGTGAACCATAATAATAAGATGAAGCGTCTATTCTCAAAGCTACGAACTAGAGTTATACTCCGACTTCCCAAGCTTCTCATCAAAGATCAAATACCACACGTCGTTACTTTTAGCAACTTACTAGCACTATGCAGTGGCACTCCATTCCTCTCCATAAAATCAAACCCGCCGCTAACAAATGTCGCAATTTACGGATATTCGTCTGAACTGTAGCCCGATATTTGATGATCATACATTGATTGATGCAAAACTACCTCTTTCTACATGGTTTGATCCTCTAGGATTCGCCTCCCGTGTTTCGATCATCAGGGGGTATTGCACGGTTAAGCGAGACCCTTCGATCCCCGGAAAGCTTGATACAACTGCGGCTCATCCTCCTTCCACCTTGTCAATTCTCAAGTTCGCACCTCGTTTTCTTTTTGGACTTCTTTCTTGGATGGCTTGAAAATTGATGGGGCGTTTAAAGTGCGCTGCTTGCTGGGCTGTGCTTTAGTTGATTTGGAAGGATTCTTTGCCTGCGTGTGTTAAACTGCTTGCTTTCTGTGATTCCTCTGGGGTCTAATGTAATCTTACTGGAAAACTGCTCTTAGGCGCATTTGTTTGAAGGGGATGGTCTGTTACGGGACTAGATAAGCCCGGATGCGAAAGTACGGCGTGAGACTCGAATGTATGCTTTTGCGACAGTGGCTCACAGTGTCGACATGTTTATCTGTTATCACCGCCACCTTTTGATCCTTCTAGTTTGAATATTGTCATTATGGGGTTGTTGCGTTTGGGTTTATGCCGAGTGGCTTAGGATAAACTGTCTTGGAATCAATATCTTGAAACTCGATGAGATCTTGCCTTGCTCTAGGGAGACATATAGTTCGTGGGGTCCTTTTGTCTTCTATTTCCTTTTGTCTTTACTACCACAATCATTCGTTACATTCACTCAGTATTTCTAACAGTCGCCGGTATACATTCGTTCAAAATGACTTTCAGCTTTGCTTCTATCGTTCTTCTCTCTCTTGCCTCAACATCTTTAGCAGCTCCACTTGTTAATACCATAGCGCCTTCTAACACAACAATAGAACAGATGGCGGCAAATAGCACAAACTATGCCAACACTACGTTAGAACAAATGGTAGCCGATCCCAGTAATTACGCCGATACTACAGCAGAGCAGATGCCAGTCAATACCACCAGTACCACAGCATTATCTCTTTTAACCAGCGATGTCGCCGCCTCAGCTGGTCCCGTCCCGAGCACAAAAACTGCTTTCACAGGCGACGGCAGTCCAGCAGCCGGATGGCCAACAATAGACAAATGGGCAACCTTCTCCACAATGTAAGCTGTTCCCCCCACCAAACTAATTCACACTCGAGCTAACAACCCACCTCCACAGCCTATCCAACAACCTCCCCTTCCTCCAGACGTCCTGCTCCCAATTCGCCCAACCCAATAACTCCCCCACCGAAATAGCCGCCCTCAGCACCGCCATCCAGTCCATCTCCAACCTTACCGCCATCGACCCCCGCTTCATCCTCGCAGCCGTAATGCAAGAATCCAAAGGCTGCGTGCGCGTCCCCACCACGCAGTCGCCCTCCAATAACATCATGAACCCCGGGATCCTACAGTCCCACAACGGGGCAAATAGCTGTTTCGGCGTCTCTCCGTGTCCGCCGGAGAAGATCCTGGGTATGCTTAGTGATGGGGTGGCGGGCACGGCAGGCGGGGACGGGCTGCAGCAGACGCTGGCGCAGGCGAAGGGGTCGGCGGTGGGGGCGAGGGATGCGCAGGCTGTTTATATTGCGGCGAGGATTTATAATACGGCGGGATTTACGAAGGGGCAAGATTTAGGGGGCGGGAGCACGGCGAGTTATGCCAGTGATGTTGCGAATCGGTTATTGGGGGTTGTGTTTTGATATTTTACGGGTTTGGATTTATGGGGAGAAGCTATGGAGTATTAGAGTAATCTACACTTGAGATTTTACTGATACGCTTCATTTCTAATTGCTGCATTTGTGACTGAGAGCTCGTGGCTTTCAATACAATATCTCCTAATGAGAGCTCCGGGAATCCCAAAGACTTAAACCCAGGAAATAATCTCGCATGTTGTGTAGCTGACTGTTCGATACCCAGAAGAACATTTTCTTTAGTTCAGTACATGAAAATGGTATGTAGAAATCTTGCCCAAGCAACTTTTTCCCAACAGGCACATCCCAAAACGCCCCTCTAAACACCAAGAACACCAAGAACACCAAGAAAACCAAGAACGCCATCCAAATAACGATGAGAAGCTTGTTGTGTGCAACATTTCCAATCGTCGAGAAGAACGTCCCACTCTGCCAAAGGTATTATAGGTATTCAGGCGAATCGATGTGCGCTGAACATCGGTGTCACTTGGCTGCGAGTGTATGACAACTCAATGTTCGCCTGCTTGAAAGCATCCGGCAGTTCGTTGTCGCCAGTGATATCTTTGAGATCGTAATCCCATACATCCCTAGTAGATTCCTCCTTGATCTCCTTCCACACAACCAGTTTTCTTAGTTTGTTGTAGCAGAGCGCCTTGCCTGTGGCAATCGGTAACAGGAAGTTACCCAGCTCGCCTTCTTCAAATTCGTCCTTGTCTCCATCTTCACCCCTGTCATCCACAGCTAGTTGCAGCTGTTCCACTGATGCGGGCAACTTTGTATTGACCCGTCCGTAATCCCCTTCCTCGTACGTGCTTTCTGACAACTCCAATATTCTCGAGGCGGAAGTTCCGAGCGCCAAGAAGGTGAGAGGTATGCCAATTTGTCGTAGCTGGGAGAATGGTTTGAGGTTTGTGATGTTGTCCATCCCTTTTCCATCACCCAGATGGTGATTGCCGTGGATGAACAACTCCTCTAAAGTAGCTTTCTGTGGGTCCAGGGCTGAGGTGAAATCCGTTGCAGATAGGTGTTTATTCCCATATCTAGATGAGAGCCAAATGTTGTCATAGATCTCGTACCAGAATGACTTCAATGCCTTGGGCCATTTGAGGAGTTCAAATAAGCCACCACCCACACAAGCGCTTTGCGGGAACGACAAACTCGTAATGTTTGAAGTATGAGCTCTTCCAAGCGTAGCTACCTCGTTTGAAATGTTCCAGCATCTGACCTCCACAATGGACAGTGAGTTGAGAGTTTCTATACAAAATAGAGAATATAGCTTGTCCGGGCACATGGGAACATTGAGCGATTTGTCGGCCATGTCGAATGCAATCTCTCGGGAATGGACTTGTAAAGAGGTCAAAGCAGGGTTTGATGATAGAAGATATGTCAATTGTGGTTTGTATAGGCCAACACCTTTGAGTTCCGGCGCAAAGTGGACGTTCATCACATTCGTAGAGTCAAGAAGGAGTTTTATAACCCTGCTAACATCAGACTCTTGTCCTCGGAGTTGGCACTCGAAGCTTGCTCCCATCACAAGGCCGAGTAGCGATGTAGATTGTGATAGAGTTCGTAGGAAACGCTCAAGGCTGAAGATGCGTGTCTCTTGTCGGACTCCAGATCCAAATGGGTCGCGGCACTGGATGTATTCGGTAGTCCACTAGATCACGGGAAGTTAGTTAATTCCTCTTCAAGGGTGTTTTGAGAGCAGAAGAAGAGCAAGCTCCTCTTTTAGGAAGTATGCAAGGAGTAGTTGGAGTGCGTGAGACGAAGCATAATAGAAGGGGGTAGGGTAAAATCAAAGAGCCAGTTATCCTTACGTCCGGAAATCTGGGCGTTGGTTTTCCGTTCAACTGCGCATTGAACCTTCCGACTGTAACATTTTCCCATAGATACACGGTATGATACAGAGCAGCAGTAGCTGGGCCACTCAGCTTTCGTGAAGTCAATGCCAACTTTGCACGCGAGTCTTGTGGCAATAGACAAAAAGTATCGAACAGAATCTCAGCGGGGAGACTCTCGAGGGCTGCCATGTTGTAGGTTCAGTAGAAAAACTGCGAAGGCAATGTTGATATGATACTGCAAGTCACAGTCGTATATGCTAGCTTTAGGGAGGTCGCTTTTACTCGCTGCGAGGAGAGTTTGGATACCCAGAAGTGTAGAGTAACAGTCGTAATAGGCGTTGAAGTCGAGGGAGGGAAGGTGGAAATTCAGGTAAAGCCAGTTATTGTCTGTAGGAGTATGTAGTCGATGGGGAGGAGTTCTCGTGTAAGATAATGAAAAAATTCTCTGCAGGCAGGTTGCTTGTCGAGAGACCATATTTCCGGCAATATATAATGGGAGTAAATGCAAATGAATCCCAGGCTTGCAGGCCATCATCAAGAGTCTATCCACTCCCCATCCAAATTTCTGCCTGAACCAAACAATTCAAACTCCTTTATCATCAGCTGGGCTAAGACTTAACCTTCTATTAAGAAGTGTATTGTAGGAATCCTTTTATTCGATCACGAGCCTCTCCTTCGCGTTGTCCGAAAATCCGAATCCGGTATCTTCAAGACCGAAACCTCCTCCAAAAGATCCACAGACTTGAGTGCTATCTTCGCATGCTTACGACCGTCGGTACGAAATCGAAATGAGCGAGTTCAACACAGTGTCTAGAGCCAGCTGGCTCTACCGCAACGCGAGTATGTCACTTCTCAACATCGAAAGGTCCCGAACAACCAGCCAAATAACCGGAACACCTTCATATCTGCGCATACGATCCTCTCATTATCCTTCAGTGGCTGGTACGGCTCTGCGACGCTGTCTGCGCGAGCATAATGCACCAACTGCCGATTTCATGACATTGGGAATATCTGGTTGTTGGTTTAGAATATTGAAGAGGCATGATCGGTGTGATCAAGGGCACTGAGTGGCTACAAGGGTATTCGAAGGGATGGCATGCATAATGATGGCTTCGTTGGAAATAAGGGATGATCTTCGACTGCCGATGGCAATGAGAAGATCGAAAAGTTGGCACTGGGCTCTGGCAGGCTTGTTGGTACTCTATACAACTCGATGGCATCGATACTGGAAGCGTGATACTTCATGATACTGTGGACAGGAATTAGAAGGGGATGGAAACAAAGCATGGATTATAATGGTTGCCAAGGGAGGGATCGGAGTGTGGAATGTTAGCAGGAACTAGTGCTCCCTCACTTCAAGATTTGAGACCCTACATGCACATCTGCAATCCTCATACCATACGACGACAGCCAAAGGGCCCATAAGATCATGTGGAAAGTCATATAAAGACTGAGAGTACAATAGTATGTTTGGTAGTGGTGGTATTATGAGAGATGGATGCTTTTTACAGCTTTACAGCAAAGTTACAGCGTGAGGATACACCGGCTTCAATAGATAGATTATAAGGTCTATATCCACATTATACGGATCCTATCATGATGCAGAGAGAAGCCTCAGTGTGATGGAGTAGAAGATTGGTTTGGATTGATAATAAGGAATTTGTAGCAAGAAAAGAAGCGATAAAGCTATACTGGAAACAGCTGCCGGCTAAGATTTATATAAACGATTACGATTTTGCCTTGTTCTGTTGAACTGAATCATACTTTATCCGCTGAATGACTCTACTAAACTACATGCAAACCATATGTGACTCCAGCCATAAATGAAGTTTGCGAATCATTAGCCACAATGACATTTCAGCCAGCGAGCCATCTTAAGAATAATACATTCAGTATTCCAAGTCAATTTTGTTACTAGAACACATAGTAGTTGAACAGTCAATCAAGTCGTGAACTAGACATGGTTGAGAAATAGACTGGCATTATGTAGGTGGCATTATGTAGGAAACTTTTGCGTATAGAAATTGTAATCATCCCCTCTAAGATAAACTAAGGTGTGTCAATTTTATGCGACACTCTGAAAGTATCGTCTAAGTGAACTTGGCGTGAGAAGTTTTATGGACGCCATCGTATTTCTGAACACTTTGAATCTTGGCAACTGGTGCTGGCAATTGTTTCTTCTTTGTCAAGAGTCTAGCTTAGTATTCAGGCGATTTATCAAATGTTTTATCAATGTATACTTGAAGATGGTCCATGAACATTAACTTCTCAGGCCGCGAGCATAGTCAACAGCTGTGGAGGATTTACCTTAGTTTATTACCTAAAGAGTAGCCCCCGGGACGCTGTATTGAGAATTATATTAGCACACTACTTTTACAAAAAGCACGAAGTAGCTGTAGTGTATTTCATTGGAAATATTCCTGAATAATAGGCTGAATTTTAGAACATTAACTAGGGCCTTACCAGGGGTTTTGGGGAGTTACTATCGAAAGAATGGTCTACTAGTAGGATCTGGGCTTTTTTTTAAGCGCCTCACTCACATAGCAATAAATTTATGGCATGGTATATAGTCAATGAACCGTGTCTATGTAGGTTCTTTCGTTTGTGAGAGAATTGAGAGAATCACATTTAATACCCGTAGGAAAATCTATCGAAACATCCATGGCTACCTCCTGCGTACTCCGATCACAATTACTTACCTAAAATAATAAGAGATTCTAAGACCGTTCCCTGTCACACACTATTGAGACTCTCTTTGCTTGCCGTTACTCCACCCATTTACTACCTCGCGTTCATTAACGGCTTTAGTCATTCTACCCGACAAAACCCACGCATGATAAGTGTCAGCAGCTTCCCGCTCCTCTTCAGTTTTGTGGTCACGCATTTTTCTAAAATCCGGAGGCTTTCCACGGAGCTGGTTGAGGCGGATGACTTCCTTATTCATCAAAAGGACTCTCCTGGTATTTTCAGAATGGGCATACGTTTGTAATCACGGCGCAGTCTTTTGAAAAGCTTTTTCCCGAATAAGGTGGTAATTTTCTCGAATGCCGTACATCTCATGCTCTGTGACTTCAATGAGACGGAGATATGGTTTGTGTTTTGTAAGAGACCCTGGAGGCTGGGCGCCATTAATAATTGGCAGAGTGACAATTTCGTCGTCAATTTGCTCAAAGCCCATATCCATCTCCGGAGAAGAAGCTCGGTTTGGAGACTTGGATGAATGAACACTATGATCTGAACCGGAAGAGTCGTAGTTGTTGTTTTTGCGAGCCATCTCATATCCCTGCAACAAATAGTTAGGACTTATCCCTACCAATACGACAACACAGTTCCTAGAAGGACAAGATAGGGGTTGACTTGACTTACTGCTTCAATGCCGAGCTCGAAATATTTGCCCAGGATCATCCTGTATTGGTCTTCCAGCATATTCTGTTCTGAAAGGGTGATTTTGTCTGCCAGCAGGGATCGTACGCTCTCCATGAATTGGCGTGTCTCTGTATCCTGGTTGGACTGAATATGTACCTCGTTATTAGCACTTCCCGGAGTAGTTTCCACCTGTTGAGGCTTCAATTATTAGTTGCTAATATTAGGAAAGGCAGAGAACAAGTAAATGTGATAAAATGAGATACGAAAGAATGAGACCTACTCCGACGTCCGATTCTTGGCCTGCAAAACCCACTGCCGGGCTCTTTACCGACAGATAATCAAATTTGTCTGGCTGATGATAGCCGTGTACTCCCAAACCCTCTTCGTATTTGGCATCCGACCGATATTGTTGCTGCTTCAGAACTTAACACAATGCTGTTGCCGTAAGGGCTTTGTAAGAGGAACAGGAATGTGTCGTGGAAAGGGAGACCTCACTGAGTATAAGGGGTATTCGAAATCGCGGTTGGCTGGTTCGTTTCCGTGAGACATATTAGTCGACATTCCGTAGTGTGATTCTGCTCTCCTGCTTCTCATCACACCGCTGCTATTTCGTAAGCTAAAGGTTGTCTGTGGTATCATCAGCAATTTAGAAGTAATTTGGCTCTGGATATTTGGTTCGGTTCAAGATTGGAGTGGGAGAGGCATGGCACTTTGAGTTTCTTGTAGATGATGTTTGGATCATAGCTGGGCTTAGATTGAAGAAGGGACTACTCTGACTGCTTTAATATTGGGAGGCCTGCTGCGCCACTTTGAGAGCCTCAAGCGGGCATTGAATCTTAAAGTGAGTTGTTAATCCTCTTATATACTAATAGAGCATCATCCACTAAGTTATAATATGAGGATAAATGCCCAGTAACAGGTGTGAATCAAAAATCCAAAATTTTCTTCCAGCTCATAACAAAAAAGTGAAGTGAGCCAGACGTATGGCATGTGAGGGGAAAACCTAAATATGTTACTAGAGTAATCTAAGTTTAATATAAAGATCATAGAGTATATGTTTACTATTCAGATTATTCTATACCATCCTCTAAATGCGAGGGGGGCTTAGAACCAAAAACCGGCAATGATCCAAGCCAATGTTAGTCAAGTATATTAAATGATCTGCGATCAGTCAAACGGATCAAAGATGCACCGAGTCAACTCAAGTGAATAGGACTTGGTTTACGGTCACTGATAGGAAAATTATGCGAAGGGCTAAAGAAGAAGCGGTGCTCAATAAGCACCGCTTATTATAAGTATACCGGGGTGACCTACCTTATCTCTTAAAAGGTTAAATAGTACCGATTTTGTTAGTGTTACAAATAGTGCACTGGTCTGGCCTAGGTTCACGCACTCGATGGCGGTTACGTGATTGCATTTCTAGGTGTAGAAGAGATTCTAGCTAAGGTTGCGGCGATGAGGTGAAGGCAAAGTACACTAAGTGATACTGGCCTGAGGCCAGCTGTGACTACTTCGGGATTGATTCCCCTCTTCGTTCCTATATGTAATCAACACCCAGGGTGACCAACTAAATTTGCAATCTCCAATTCATTTCATTCCTGCTTTATGGAACAACCTAGACTAGCAGCTCCTCAACTGGCAGCAGCTGGTTGCCAAGTCTCCCTGGTATCCAATGTTGGTCCCTACAGCTGAACATGATTACGCGCATGGATCAGTTCCGTCTTACGAAATTCGGCGCTTTATAGAGAAGTTTGTATTAATAAAGCATTCCTTCATTTAAATATCACAGATAAGGGTATCCCTTAAGTTGGAATTTCGGTAGTCTTAATAACATATTAGAGAAGAACGACGTTTTAATATGCTTTTGCTCTTGTCTGTATGCTATAGAGAGACCGAAAAATCCGCCACCGTAAGAAAATGTACCCACTATCCCTATTCATATGCCAATATCATTTATCATTTCATCATTCCAGTTTAGGTCCTGGCTGAGCTCCGTTCCGCTTCTTCGACTTATAGGGCTCGATCAATCTGCCTCCTTCATGGTATCGCTTCTCATTCACTATCTTGACCTCTGCATAACCCATGCGAATGGCCTTCTTAACAGGCTTGCCAGGACGTTCTAATCCTTCTGGCACTGGTTTTGCTTCTGAATCTGCCTTCTTGAAGCTCTCTAGTTGATCCTCCCCATAACTTGGCGTGGTCAGAGCCACCTCGTCTTCGGTAAGAAGAGGCTTAATTTTCCCGAAGGTTGAGCGATCTATCTTTACCCGCGGCCGCCCGCGGACTGAACGAGACGTGTCCTTTCTTGAGGGCGAAGGGGTGGTCATCTTCTGGCGCTTAGCAAAAGAGGCTTGACCATCATAATGATAAGCATCTTCAATCCGGTGATTGCAGTTGTCGTGGCTGAGAGCCATGACAGTGGCCACGCTTCTGTCAGACACAAAGCCAAGTCTTCCGAGGTTCGAGACGATTTTCTGTCTGAAAATAAAGATATCCTCATCGTCGGAGTCATCTGTATCGATTGCTTCCTTCTGTAATAAATTGATATGGTGTCTAATGATAAATTATTAGATAAAGACCCACCGGAAGTCTACCCTCCTTCAAAATAGAGGCCTTCTCATGGCTCATAACAGTCCTAACATATCGCGAAAAGAGCCCCATCTTCGCGATCTGTTGGGGTTGCAGAAATCAATGGACGAAGCAAAGCTTAACTCGATGTTGAGACCTTGGCCGAAGAGCATGTGGAGATTTTATGAAATGTCTGAATGTAGGGGCGGCCAGGAGACGTACGATCTTAAAGTAGACCGCCCAACTAGCTCTAACACCTAGAATGAATGAATTATCATATTAGCCAAATAGTGAATTGTTAGTTATACACTCTAACAGCTTGTCGCAAAGCATTATTAAACCTTCAAATAAAAGGTTACCTACCTAAACATTTACTTTTTACTAGTATTTGCAGATATTTCTGATTAGAATACGAATCTTCTTTTCCCCTACTAGTGGGAATCATAGTATATATAATAGATGTAATATATCATAACAAAAATCGACCCGAAGATAATAAGTTGAGTTGTGGTCTACTCGTAGTAGTCGCACATATGTCAGATGGAGTGAAACTAGTGTGAAATAAGCGAGGACTGAAAAAGGGGTAGTTTGTAGGTGGAGCTGTATTTCTGACTAATCAACTAAATTTGATCTGGTGGATCGTTTCAGCCATTATTAAAATATGACTGCTTCATAAACCTACGTATTAAGTCGACGTCTTTCACAGCAAATTGAGGTCTACTAGCTTCTTCTGAGTATTCAAAGTAATCCTCATATACCATATTACTTAGGATAGAAGCCTCACACCCCCGCCCGCCTTACTAAGAAATCCCGGCCATTTATACGCCTATTTCCCGGTCTTTGGTCTGCCCTACGTCAATTTTATAGCCCTATGAGCCTGCAGTTGTCAGGGAATAATGAGCACCTATATGGTGCTTATATACTTCTGGGGAACAAACAGACTATACTTTGGGCTGCCGATCTGAAAAGGTATAAGCTAATACTTAGCTACACATTCAGGTCCAAATCAAAGTCTACGTGATCGATAGCTTTCGTACCCTAGTACTTTAATTTAGTCTAAAACAACACTCTGAAGTTGAAAATGTCACAAGCATTATACCCTGATTATGTTATATGATGTGTATTGTTATAAATATTGGTGGTCCTGCCAGTGCTCATGTAGCTCTTACACCTTAGGTGTTAACAGCAGTATACTGTTTATGATGTGTAACTAGTTCTTGATATATCCAAGAAGAGTATCGCATAATGTAATGCCGGTCCATACCTCCAAAGTGTGCAGCGCTCCCAATTGTACATGTAAGTGAGGATCGGAAGGCTGTAGCTCATTCAGACTCCTCCTCAAGGTTGCTCTTATCTTGTTGATACTTCTTTGTAGAAAGATAAGCCTCCTCCATTTTCCTCCGTCGCTTTCCATATTCACTGCCAACTTTCAAAGCTGCCTCCTGGTCCATCTTCTTGGTCCACTTCCTCTTGACGTAATAAGTGCTATTGGTCGCAAATCTCAACTTCTGCAAAGCTTCGTACTCCTCTGGGTCAACCCGAACACGCCACTTAAGATGTTTATTTTGCTCCTTTGGGTCGTGGTTCTTGAATACAAGTAGCCGACCACGACCTACCTTGGGATAGCCTTCCCGAATAGCTGTGAGTTCATTTTCTGAAATCGTGAGGTGGAACACGCCGGTTGTTCCTTTCTGGATTTTGACGTCCTCCTCAGATATCGCAGGGGTGTCTTGTGTTGTCGACTTTGTGTCCATTGGTAGTCTCCAATTTGGAAGTCGTCGGTCTGGATGAGCATTGCGTGTTGAGCGATTTCGGGAAATCCTACCACCCTTAGGGGCAAGCGCAACAGGTGGATGAGACTTGTATACTCTGTTTCGATTCATTGATAAATGACCTTCGGAGTGAATAGAATATAGATAGATATTGGCGGGCGAGGGCTCACTAGTGCTCATCGGAGTGTTAAATGGATTGAGTAGATCAGGCATGCTGAGGTGGTTATCCACAAGACTAGGATAACTTGACGTCGGAGGGGTCGCGGAATCTGCAGGACTTCCAAAAGCTGAGGCGCTGGATATATCACTGAGCTGCGAAAGATTGGCAGGTTGGGAATACACAGCCGCATGATGACTCAATGAGCGAAAGTGAGTATTAGACTGGCCATTCGATTGGTAGTCCAAATTATGAGCATGTCCAGCCGCGACAGGATAAGGTTCGACCGGATTAACCACCATCGCTGGATGAAGAGTGGCGTACATATGAGTGCGATGGTTGATTGGGGTAGTTGGAAGACCGGTCCAACCCATACTGTCGAGATTAATGTGCTGGGAAGGAGACTTGATTTCTTCAGCTGTTGTTTATAACTTGTTAGCTAATTAATCAACATCCGCTATGTGGGGTAACTTACATGACAGTGGATAAACAGATCCATCCACAGTGGCCATGAGGCTCATATTCTTGTCATGAAATTGAGCTATTTCAGGTTAGCTAGAGTCTCGAAAAGGGACCACCAATACTCGCCACACAAAGGTTCGTTGGGATAACGGAAATTTTGACTTAGTCGGGCAGGAGTTACCGACGATAGTTTAGTTTCGGTCGGCAAATGAGACCAGAGACTCTCAAGGTATGAGTTGGGACCAGTCGCAGCTGAAGTCGCGTTCGCGGAAGTTGGAGGCAAGGCATTCTTACCACCAGTCATACCAGATGGGAGGCCATGAAGATGGTTGACGTCTAAACAAAAGTCAGTGGCTTCACGTAAATTAATAGAGCAGACCTACGACTGGGGCTAATAGCACCGTGGAGGTCGACGGAGGGTGTATCGCTTGGAGGGATTTCTGCCCTATCCTTTAAGGAATACTGCTGATAATTCGTATGAATAGGGACAACTTCGCAGCAGCAATGTTAGCACAGAAAGACACTTTGAGCTCGACTCGACTAACTATCATTGTCCCAAGAATTATTCCAATGCATCCTGAAATCTGCCAAGATGTGTTAGTTTTTGAGGTTATGTCGTGCCGGGCTTCTGTGAGTTGGTTGTTAAATGCTTGGATTGATTCAAGGACATTATATAGTTGCACATAGCAACTAGTGGGTGAATCTATACAAAGGTCAAGTAACTCAAGCTCAGCCACTCAATCAAGTTCGAACACGGGACTCGACTTTTCTTGGCACCAACCATACTTGGGTGTCCCAATCTAGCTAGATAGCTTCACGGTCCAGTCAAACAATAACATTGAGTTGACTCGACTAAAACTTTCCTTTGCGCTTACTTGGCCACTTCAGCGAGTTGAATCAAATGTAAGCTCGACTGAAGTTCAGTTTTAACGTACTGTAAAAATACTATTTATGCCTCCAATAGTCACATCAGGCATGTATAGAAAAAGGAGCGAAATGAGGGAGACTTTGTTATTTAGCAAACATAGCTTCTAAGCGAGGGCTTCCTGATTTATCTGACGGGGGGGGGGGAGAGGGGGGGGGGGAGGCTGATGATCTATCATCTAGGGGGCCTCTATATAAGTGAGAGGCGCTAGCTAATAGCTATTGCACATATTCAAGAAGAGAATATGATGTAGATATACCTAGCTAAAGACGAAATTGGGGATTGGATTTGAGGCTGTCCAGGAATCTTTGTTTATGCTAGTTAGTATGCTAAACCTATAGCGGACATGAAACACTCCAATTAAATAGATAACAGCTCTATCCTTCATACTCCAGTATTTAACAGCCGTATATAGAACCAAGACAATAAAAAGACAAAGTCATAAAGGGATTTGCCCATTGTTACTGACCCTAATATTGTGAGCACAGTGGCTAGAAAAACTATAAGCATCACAGGATTGATGAATAGAGAGATCACATTGTGTAATACTTGAAATAATGTGTTTATTTGTTCATTGTCTTCGTGTTAAAAGCTCATCAACGTTCATCAATGAGCTCCCTCGGTGGTATCTGAAAAGCCAAACACCTGCTATAACACTTTACCTTCTTATATCCAAACTTATCCCAGGGTATCGCGTAAAGTATATCTATCATCCACCAAAAGTCCGTAGCTCTCTCGTACGCTAATAGTACAACATCGAACAAAAGCAAAGCAGCTTCGACCAACTTCAGAAATGGGTCACAAACTTGCCGCCCTACTCATCCCTCCACACTTCATATTCGCCATCTTCCTCATCATCTTGATCGTCATCTTCCTCGCTATCTTCCTCGTAATCTTCCTTGCTATCTGCCTGCCTTTCCCTCTCCTCCATCTTCTCCCACATTTCCCGCTGTTTCTGGTGCTGCCTCATTCTCCTCTCAACACGTTCGCCATATCTTGCTTGATTGAATTGTGAAATCTCAAGGGACATCTTGCTCTCCTTCCTCGGACCCTTCCACACAATACCTCGGGCTGCGCGGTTGGCCCTCAATAGTTCGACCTCCTCCCAACCACGAATGCGGACTCGTCTCTTAAGCGTAGACTTTTCTGTTCCTTTGGGATCGGCATTTATGAAAGTTTGCAAGCGCGGTAAATTGGGTCGAAGATGGGAAAATTCATCTTCGGTCATCTCAATGCTAGTGACTCCGTCAAAATGTGTTTTGCTTTTTTTTTTTAACTGCAGAGGTCTCCTGGGTTGTCGAGTCCTCGGTCTTCGGGCTATTGTTGATGCTTGCCGATGATGCCCGGCGTGAGATACCTCTATTGCGAGTTCGTGGATGCCTGCGCCTGCCGCTTGGAATAGGGGGGGATGGATATGGTATAAAGTCTTGGTCTGCCTGATCCTCTTGCTCTAGAGTCTCATGAGGAGTAAATGGATGAAAAGTATGGGCATACATTGGAGCCAAAGTTCCTTGCTGAGCATTATGGGCTGTATAGTGCAAACTTTGTAATGGAACTGGAGGGTTGTTTGGCCAATGGCTCGAGGGCTCTAGGGGCTGGTGACGTCTACCATTGTTTTGTATCAATGGAAAAGGCGATTGTGGTTGGGTATAACTTCCCGTGTATTGCCATTCATCCAAAGGCATGGCCGGAGCATTGTCGTAGGTGTTGGGTGGAGCTCGCATACTCGGACCCATACCCATTTGAGTGTTGGGTCTTTCATGATAAGCCGGTCCTGCATGTCCATGGTATCCAAAATCGAAATTGCCATAACCGGTGGGAGTAGGCGAAGACTCTTGGAATCCGAGATGATGATTGTCTGTACCATATGTGCCAGTACGTCGATGATTGGTCAGTATATTGGATCCAACATAGAGGCGCGCGGAAGGAGGGACAACGAGATGTTCGTTGGGGTGCGCATAATTGTCGGCCGTAGGGTAAATTTCTGTAGGAATAGAGGTGTTTGAGGGCCTACGTGTGTGGCACCTGCTAGACTGAGGATTCTGTCCGATCATAGGGCCGCGCTGAACATCTAAGATTTGTCAGCTAAGCCACTCATCAGTAGTAGAAACTCTTACACCTATTAATACCTCTGTGCTCGGTAAAGAAAGGACGCCGAGGTGTATCTTTCCTAGTTAGCTAAGATGTCTGGAGATTCTCAAAGCAGTATTGAACTTACAATCATTAACATCTTCCTCAAATACACCGCCTATGTGGGCATTACCCATCTGGATACCCGAGGCGGGTAATTCTATAGAGCAGTCAACATAACGCAAACTACTTGAAGCAAATCAAGCGGTCTTACCAGGGACTGTATAACGATTTGGAAGTGGAGCTAATGCTGGCCGGTCTGATCCTATATTCGATGGCAGGATACCTACAAATAGCTTAGCACACTACTCAACCGACATATATAACCCAAATTTGATTGTCTTACCATATATATCATAATTGATTAATTGTGGATCTAAATTCCAGGGGTATAATGCTGGAGATACTATAGAGCGATTATCAGGCTTGTTAGGGTCTCTATAATGCACAGAAGTCTCACCAGAACGCGGAGGCACAGAGCTATTCAATAGTCTGTCATGCGGGATCATCCTGCCTGCATATCCGAGGGAAGTGTAGCCAGCTAGAGAGAAGTCAGCACAAAATACCTTGAGTTCTAGAACACTTTGATATTCTCACCATCCTGGTTATTATTTGAAAAAGTAGATCCAGGCAATGGCTGCTCTGAAGGACGTGAATTCGCAAAATATTCGTGGCTGATATGTTCCTCCTGCTGGGTGTCGTTGAAGTATATATCTAAAAAATTAGGTTAGAATAGGTCGTATGGAGGAAAGGCTAAGACAATTACTGCTTAAATTATCTCCATTCCCATCTATCGGAGGAATCTCTCCCATGAGCTCCGTCATAAACTCCCGGGGGTGATGGTCGTCATCTTGGTCAATTGCGCCTTCAAAGCCTATATTTACTTATTAAAGGCCATAAGAGCAAAATTGGCGAAAGATGAAAAGAGGAAGAGAGAGGTATGGACGGTGTGGGTATTCTCACCATCAGGCGCATCCCAAAGCTCGTTATTCATTCCGGAAAGTGCACGCAATGCCGTTTCTGTCTTTAGTTGGTGGCCTTCGACGTGTCAACCACTTGGGATTGACTGGCGGACGCGAGGGATTTGCGCTTTTCTCTAAACCGTATATGAATAGGTTTCTCAATATGATGACAATCGGTGTGAAAAGAGGTGTGAATGTATGTACCGTTATTGTTGTGAGAGGTTGTTGGGTGTGTGAGTTGCTTCTTGAGGATGTGGAGAAGTGGGCATTGTTGTCCGGAAATTCAATGACTTTGAGGGGGACGGAGGAAGTGGGTTGCACAGACCACCCATTGTATTAGTAGGAGATACCTAACTAGGTCCCGTGAGGGGAGAAAACAGACAAGGCTATTCTCCGGGTATATCTCTAATGATAGAGTTATGAATATGTGGTAGAGCAGATTCGAGAATAAACGATTGTAATACAAGCACAACTCTCGAGGACATTGAGTATATCGTATTAAGGATTAAAAGTCTGGATACAGCACTGCTGCATTGGCAGGAACCTGAATACATTGAGCGAGTACAGGCGACTTGCGCTCTGAAATCTATATAGTATCGAAGATGCATATACGCTCTTCCTTCAGCCGATCCTCAGGTTCGATCAATCCCGTAGCGATAAATATAAAGTAGAGTATTATAAATACTATGCTATAAGTGGTCTGGTCCACTGATCAGACTGGCGCTTGAAAAGAAGCAAGAAGCTTATTAGTTGACGAGATCTATTCTTTTATACCCGAGCAAAACCATGGAAACAAGTAGGCTTTTCCGACAGCGTTAAAGCCCAGTAGGAAACACATCAACATTTCTCACGATCTGACTCCTTTAAAAGGTTACTGATCAAAACAAAACGCGACTTGTAAGGGGCAAAACAAATAGCACAGCAGGATTGTGGAGACTGAAAAGCACGATGGCATGCAATACAAACTCTATTGGCAGCATTGGCATCAACTCAACAACTCATCATCTTCACTCACGAACTAATTCTTTCGAGTATTTGGTGACGGCAATCAAGCGCAGACAATAATGGGGGCGAGATGGGATCATTCGGTGTTGAGTTGGGGTGAGTCGATCAGCAAACACGTCTGGAAGTAAAGCGAAATCTACTAAAAGCGTGGCAGCCAACTGGAGATTAATTCATCATCAATTACAGAACGACACGCTTGAGGTATTACCGGTGGCATGCAGACCTCAAAGAGAGGGGAGGGGAAAGCCAGACGTCGAGGTGTAAGAGCCTGGTGAGCCAGGGAACCAACAAGCAGTACAATGAGTTTAGGAAGAACGTCAAACCCATTCGTACCGATGATTGGTAGTAAACACTACTAATAGAAGAGCAGTTACAGACTGTTATCACGACAAACGCCGTTCTGACATCCAGACATCAAGAACTTCAATAATTTTCGATCCTACCCCCCCGAAACACCCTCCTCTTGTCCCAAGGAACCACGGCAACTGAACTCCTTTCATTATATCGCAGAACTCAAAGAGCATAGACACACCGAGCAGTAGTGATTACTGTGCTCACATTCATTATGCCAACCTTTAGTCCAACAACGCGCGAGTTGAACAAGCGCAATAGTACGACTTTCATCGGTACCTTGGTTGTGTCAATCGACGACGTCCAAAGCTAAGCATGTCCTTACAGATTAAGCGATATCTAGTCAAGTCTCTCTATCCGCTCAATACAAGCAATCTGGTTCACCACCGAAGATCGATCACCTCCATAACTCCTACCCAACTTCCAATTACACCTGCACCGCCAACTCGTCATACACCACGCTCTAGATGCCGAGAACCGACCTCAAATTTGCTTAGAAGCTCGAAATAACACCTCCACCAAGGTTTTACCACTTCGGAGTCATCGGCTTGACGTTGATGTATAGCCTACTTCACACTTTGGACAGAGCCACTATGTTTGCTGGACCTCCTGCCTTAAAGTACCTCTACGTTATCTCCAACAGAGCGCATCTGTTCTCTTTCGACACAACCACTACTGCGGAGATGAAAGAAGGAACACAGTTTATACGGCCCATGAAATGGATCAGGAGGACACGCGGACTATACAAATACTTCTGAAACGGATTGATATTCGCAGCTGGATATTATGCATATAATCGACTTCATGGAGGTAGGGATTGATTGGTTTGGAGGATAGAAAGGCTATAGCCATCGCGTTGGGCCGACAAGACCACTAAGAGGATTGACCATTAGGATCCCTAATGAGCAAATCGTTTTGGGAGGCATGCACTAACATACCTGTGGTGTCGAATACTTAAGCTAATAAAGCTCTACAGATCTCGCTAGAAGATTAGTTCATTCCGGACGGCTATAAATCGATTCAAGGGATAGTTGGAATGCGAATGGTATCGGAACCGAATCCTCACCAATACTAGGAGAAAAACGATGAATGAAGTCGATAGATGGGGGCTGCGGATTCGAAACGAAGACAAGAGGAAATAGGACATCACCATATTACCTCTATTCAAGCGCAAGTCAAGTCAAACAAACGATAATCGGAAACTAGACTATCCCCTTCGCAGATATACCTCCTTTTGTGGTGCCCTTATCGCCCTATTCCGGTCTATGGCACGCAGTGTCTCCACAAAGAAGATTCTGAGAACAGAAGCGATGGTGGACCTAAAGTGGAACAGTCAAATACTAAGAATGCAAGCGCCTGGAAACCAGTCATCACGAGACCTCTAAGAGCGTGAGAATTACAAACAACATCCTACTTTGATAAAGTACTTTCAAGTTGACCGAGAACCGCTATTATATAGTCTGTATATAGACAGGGTTGTTCCAAGGCATCAAGGTAAGGTCCCAAAGCCCATATAGCAAGTGTCTAATAGAGGTTGGTAGTAACATACAAAGACGTTTCACCTCTATTAATACCCTGCGAGCGCTACAAACCTACCCCCGAACGTTATATACTGGTGGATTTGAAGGGGAATAGCAACGCCTGAAATACTTCTCGACTACCCAAATACTAAAAGCTAGCATATAAGAGACATCCAGAATTCTATTACCTAGGGAGGAAGGGAAAAGAAAATGCGGGGTGGGATTCGAAGGTTATTAGAGGGTCAGGGGGCGTCTTTGTGAAACTCTAATGGGAAGTTAGACGCTTAGAGTTTCAAGTACAACGAGTTTTGAGGCTTGAGTGTCTTCCCCAAGCACTTCCAAAGAGGCAGGCTTGCAACAGAGTCTCACGAGTCACCTGTGTGGTTGCGGATTATCTACTAGGACTATGATAGTAAGTATAAGTTAGATGACTTGCACATGAACATCGCTGATAAAAATAGCACAAAATATCTTACGTTACGATATATTCTCCTATCTTACGACTTACTAGTATTTCAATATTGCCTTGAATACAGCAAAGCATCACGAAGTTCCAAACCCTATCGCAATTGTTTCGAAGTCAGTCTAGGTAACAACATAACATAAAAGTCTATCAATATTCAGGGAGACTATTTCTGCGAGCAAGAATCCGAAATCTTGGACACATATACGCACGAAATGTAGTCAATCATTACGAGATCAATACAACGACTACAAAGCACAACCCAGATATAAGACGGATTAGCAATCAGTCATAGCGATGCTAAAGTGCGGGGTATAAGGAGAAGGAAGAAGGGAGAGGGGTTGAGCAAATATTGGTTTACAAGGAGGAAAAGGGACACCTAAGCGGGATCCAGCTAGTAAAGCAAGAGTGTACGACAAGCAGGTGCTCTTTGCTGGGAACACAGGTGCAAGTGGTGCAATCCATCAGGACGTTAGCCACATCGCCGCTACTATATACTTTCCCGAAACCACTGCCCACAAACAAGGCTTCCCACCAGACAACCACGACTCGCTACATGCAGACAATATCGCCAGGCACTGCTCGGACCCAGACCATACAATGCGTCGCCGTCTTTGTTTTTCGGATTCTTGAGGAAGAACTTTCTATTTCAAACAACTTGCTGGATCCTTTCCAAATACATGACCGCGCCGTCGGCGTCCTTTATTTCATCAGTATTTAGATCGCCATTACTTTGGTCGACGTATTGTAAACATTCCAAACATGCACGGTGGTACCTAAAAAGTGAGGCGGCAACGGCGGGGCTACAATGTTGGTTTACACAGAAATCTGCTAGGGTTACATTGGGGGCCATAGACAAGCTTGCAGTCGTAATTTGGTCTTGATGTCGAATTTTCCCTCGCCCCCACTGTTGCCTCGGATAAATGATTTAAGCCTCTCTTTCTTTGTCTCTGCGCTGAAATACCTCGTCAATCACTTTGTTGCAAGTCTCGCGCGTCCCTTGCTATTGCATCGTAGCTTCTTTGCGACATTTATCCGTTCCTCTACCCTTCCCCAGCCCCTTCGGCAATCTGGCCCTTGCGTCTCCATCATCTATTTCTCCTGTGTTTCATTGTCACCGCAGCTCAGATTTCGCGGGATCATGTTAGGAACAGAACTCAAAAAACGGCCAGTGCCGAAAGTCAATATGAGCACCACGGACGACCCCACAAACCAGTCAAAGGCTAAAGCGCGAACCGTAACGTCGCAGGAGGCTTCTGAATGGCAGCTCGACAACAAGTATATCCTCCGTGGCTATCGACCAGAGAAAGCAGACTATCTGGAGATCTTTACCAGCCTAACCTTTCTGCACAACGAAACTTGCAATGTGTACACTCATCTGGTCGGGGCTCTCCTCCTACCACTCGTCGTACCCTTCGTCCCGCGGTACTTGGCCGAACCTCAATTTCTCAATGTCTCGTCCATGGACTATGCTATGTTTGGAATATACTTCTGGTGTGCGGAAATCTGTTTAGTCTTAAGCGCACTTTACCACCTGATGCAACCACACTCGCATCTCGTAGAACTGTTCTGGCATGGAATGGATCTGCTCGGTATTGTCATTGTGACAATGGGTACATTTTCTTCCGGCACCTACTATGTGTTCTTCTGTGAAGCGAGCTTGCAAAAAGTGCACTGGGCTATTGTCAGTCTCTCCGAGCGATCATTACCACTCATCCAACCCTACCGGCAGCCGGGTCATGGCCAACAATGCGCTAATATGAATTCCAGATCTTAACCACAGGCACTGCTACCGGTGTTCTTATCTCGAATCCCTCGCTCAGAACCCCGCGCTGGCGGAATGTGAAGGCGGGCGCCTTTGTTGTTTTTGGCGCTTCATCGTTCATACCCCTGCTGCATGGAGCCCAGCGATACGGGCTTGAATACATGCTCCAATACTCGGGAATGAAATGGTATCTGCTCGAGCTTATTTTCTATGGCATCGGAGTCAGCCTATACGCGGTATGTCTACACGCTCACCGCGTATTCCATTCCCTGAGAGACAAGAAATCTGACGAACACCTGCAGTTACGAGTTCCGGAGCGTTTGGCACCGGGCAGATTTGATATTTGGGGAAGCTCGCACCAGATCTTTCATGTCGCTATCTTATGCGCAATGTACACACACGTGACTGCTCTGCTGCAAGGTTTCACAACCTGCCATACACTGGATGTGTGTCAGCTTCAGGGTGTTCATCGAGCAAATTGAAGCTGTATTGAAGGTTGAGGTAAGATCCACTTCAGGGGCTACAGAGTACCTTCGGAAGCGAGCCCTGAAGCGTCACTAAACGATTTGCTACGGTGGAACCGAAGAGTAAATGAGCTGGACCCATTTCGGACCTATATATTCGGGCAACGTCCCTCCACTTATTTCTTTGTTCTTTACCATTTTATGCCCTTCGTACCAGGACCTATAAGTAGATCATCACTCCACCTTGAACGCACTCCCGTATGCCTCTTTGATAACGTTCGGACTATTAATATTGTTGGAGGAAGAGTTTATAGCTGTCAATTATGTATTTGAAAAAGGAACATCTCCGTGTGGTACCCTTTCGATTCTTAAGATCTTCATTAAGTTAAGGCAAAGTTGCAAACATCGGGGCTTGTATGCAGGATATTGTTGATTGAATAAGATACGGTTGATCGAGAAGCCGTGTGCATTACATTTGAGGAAGATATATGTGACCTCCTAATCTGTCCATTAATAGCAAATGCATGCTCTAGCAGAGCTTAATATGGTGTTCGATATTAACTAAGCGGAAGCGACCCTGGATAGGACTAGTGATTAAAGTCCTGTGTATTCGGACATTTACCACCATCCCTTCTCTATTCGATGTAAAGAGCAGCCAATGGTCGTAAGAAAATGAAGTACGCGGATTGCAAAGTAACGCAAGACCGTTAATGTTCTATTCTTGTGAAAGCCATAGGTTCCTGCATGATACTGGGCGCCGTGCTGGAATTGGTTGAGCAGCGTCCGAGATCTTTACTTTCGCTTCACCTCTTCTCTCTAGGCAAGTTTTACCCTTGTTCACCAGCCTCCTTACTGGCCAGACTCGCCCACCTGCTTAGTGAACTCGACATTTGCTCACTCAAGTCTGACCTAATGACACGGTTGACCTCCGTACAACATGTCAGCAGACTTGCTAGCAAGGATTAAGCATAACCTTTGTAAGATAAAAGAATATTCCTAATAATATTTTAATTTTAATCGGGTGGGTTTGCGCACTGCCCTACACTGCCCATAGAGGCCGCGGCAGCCAAAGCAACGCTTGATCGCATTCATGACTACCTACCTTCGGATCAGAACTTAGACGATAACAACAACTACATTCTAGGGAGTCTCCAAGGCCACAATGTCGTACTTGCGTATCCAAATTTCGGCGTGTATGGTAAAACGTTGGTGGCGGGCGTGGCCACGCAGTTGCACGCGAGCTTCAAATCTGTCCGGTTCAATCTGATGGTTGGTATTGCGGGAGGAGTGCCAGACACGAAGGAGGATATTCGTCTCGGCGATATCGTTGTAAGTAAATCGACAGCTGACTCTCTGGTTGTCGACCAATACGACGTGAACAGGGAGCGAGCGGAATATCAGTTCATTCGCGGCAGAGCGTTAGATCAGCCGACTCAGTTACTTCTCACAGCTACGGGAAAGGCCGAGACAGCCGCCATTTTCAATGAAAGTCAGATGCCCCAGTACATCTCCGAGATTGTGCGGAAAGACCCCGTCACCTTTGCCCATCCAGGCCCAGAGCAAGACGTCCTCTTTGAGCCGAACTGTGATCATACAACCATCGAGTCCGAAGAAAACGGTTGCGATCACTGCGACCCGGATAGGATCCGGCCCCGGAAGCCACGAGTGGTACAGGACCCTATAGTTCATTATGGCCTGATTGCCTCCGGCCATCATTTGATACGCCACGGAGCGACTAGGGACAAGTTGGCGCACAAGCAAGGCGTTCTCTGTTTGGAGACGGAGGCGACTGGCCTGAAGGATTCCGCCCAGTACTTGGTCATCCGAGGAATCTGCGACTATGCAGATTCGCACAGTTCCAAGCTCTGGCATGCCTACGCCGCAGTAGCTGCTGCAGCATATGCAAAAAAGGTCCTTTCCTTCATTCTCACGGTTCCCAAAATGATACCTCTGGCAGCAAAAACATATGTTGGGGCCGCGCCGGTCCTCGACGCTTTGCTTTTGACTAGACCCGAAGTTGACTGAAAATCCCTCGTTGCATTGAAAGGGCGGAGAGTTGACAGCACCTGCGAATGGCTCATACAATATCCCAGCTATCAAGAGTGGCTGGCAGACGCCAATCTACCACTACTCTGAATTCAGGTGGCCCTGGAAAAGGGAAAACCATGCTGGCAATTCATATTACCGAGATGCTACAGCCAGTGGTTGCCGCTGAAAATGTTCTCCTTTACTACTTCTGTAGTAACCGGGATAAGAACCGGAACACCGCATTGACCATAATGAGAGGCATCATACATCAATGGATTGGCCTCCAACCACACCTGGCACAATATATCAAGAACTCCTTCGAGGGGACTGAAACAAACAAATATACGGCTTCCAGCTTTGTCTCCTTGTGGAGGGTTTTCCTAACCCTGCTTCGGCAAAGTGGGTCTTCCAAGGTAGTCTGTGTGCTGGACGGTCTAGATGAATGCGAAAAAGAATCGCTCGGGCAGCTTCTCGATGCCGTCGGGAATTATTTGTTGAACTCTCGGGAAATTTCAAGGCCACGACTAAAGCTCATTCTTCTCTCCCGACCACAGCCGGCTATTTTGGAGAGCAAACTCGGCCAATATCAGCAGATCAAATTGGACGATCCCGATACAGATATTTCGCATGATGTCGAGAGATACATCTTCGCCAAAGTTGCCGAACTGGCACTCGAACAAAACCTTTCAGAATAAATGGCTGCGCAAGTTCAACAGGCCTTGTTGGCTGGCGCTGATAGCACCTTTTTGTGGGTTGGATTTGTTACCAATGAGCTTCAGGGCAGGAGCTGGGGCCAAATCACTGAAATTCTCCGTCGTATTCCTAAAGGCCTTGGTGGGGTCTATCAGCGGCTGCTTCAGCAAATTGCCGACAAGGAAGCGCTGGTCCCCATTCTCCAATGGATTGTTCTCGCTGCCCGGCCCCTCACAGTGGATGGATTGACAGTGGCCACAGGGATCAAGACATCTGGTACCTTTCCGGCAACTGAAGTGATCAAGAATCAGCTCAGATTCTGCGGGCTACTGGTGAAAATTGAAGGGGATGTAGTCAACCTGGTCCACGAGTCGGCGAAGGAATTCTTTCAGAGCGATCAAGTCAACATCGAAGGGATCAGCATGTTCCGCATGAGCCAGGACACCCACAGGACTCTCATGCAGACCTGTTTACTAAAATATAGCGCTGAGAATCGACCTAATGCCTGCCTATTTTATCACCTAAAATCTTGGATCGCTTATTTATACATGCAGATTCTCCCCTTTTGTTAGGAGGACCAATTGCACAATTTAAGGCTGAGTTGGCTGACCATCCTTCCTTGAACAACCCGATGTGGTTGGTCTTCCTGCATGGCCCGTCCCGCCGTCACACACATGCGAGCCGTGGGGGCTGTACAGTAACAAGCAACATAAAACATGCGCGTCAGCAATAATTACTGTACTGCAGCAAGGCTGGCGCTTAGCAGAAACAAGTGAAGAAAATGGCAGCAGTGCAAGAAACCTCGTTCTTCATTTGCGTTTCCACTTACTCTCAAAGTCCGGCCTCCCCGCATCACATGATCATCAGGCACGAGAGCAGATGGCATCCGCTTCCCGTCTTCGAGTTCCGCCTCCGCAGCCGCCAGAGCCGCACGGAATGGAATCCACCGCATCCGAGGCCGGCACGGCAGGACGCCCAGTCCTCCTCTCGTTCGATGAGATGCCGGAGTGGTTCCGACGTGAATCCAACCAGTGGATTCTCCATGGCTATCGGCCCATCTCAGGCTCGGCTCACGCTTCGTTCAGCAGTTGGTCGTATATCCACAACGAGTCGGTCAACATCTATACCCACCTCATCCCGGCCGTTTTCTTCCTGCTCGGCGAGTGGTATCTCCAGCAGTACCTGACCAGTAGATACTCCGGGGTCACTGGCGCCGATTTCATTGCTTTCTCCATCTTCATGTTGGCGGCCGTCACGTGTCTGTCGTTGTCGGCGACGTACCACACCTTGATGAACCACTCCCACCACGTGGAACATTTATGCCTGCGACTGGACATGCTGGGTGTAGTGATCTTCATACTGGGCGACCTTGTCTTGGGAATATACATGGTTTTCTGGTGTGAACCTTTGCCACGCAATTTCTACTGGTCGATGGTTAGTTAATCTCCATGTGCACAGTTTTGTTTCTCCTCATCTCAGACCTGGTACTTGAGTCTAACACTCTTCTTTCCTTGATTGATAGATTGGACTTTTCGGGACGTTGACCATCTTCATGACAATGCATCCCAAGTACCAGGGCTCAAAGTATCGCCTCTTCCGAGCATTGATGTTCGTGGCGACTGGCTTGTCCGGTGTTGCGCCCTTGATCCATGGACTCAGTGTGTTCGGCATGTCGCAGATGATGAGAAAAGCTTTTCCCTATACTCTGGCAAAAGCAGGCTGCCTTCTATCTGGGACTGCCTTTTATGCAGTAAGTCTCCCATTCGCACACAAGGGAGAAATTGACCCTAACACATGTGGTTCTAAGACCAGGTTTCCCGAAAGTCGATATCCTGGCAATTTCGACCTATGGGGCTCCCATTCGATCTTTCACGTTCTGGTGGTATGCGCCGCTGTGGTCCAGTTCATGGGGTATCTGGATGCCTTCGACTATGCTCACGCAAATCTTACGTGCTCGTCTCTTTGAGTTATGCATACATGCCGAGTATGGAGCTTCTGGCCACTGGGATGAGCTTCCAAACGCTGACTGTACGATGGCGAAGGGAAGCATATGATCTGATCGCTGCTAGCCATGGCTGATACTTATTATAACTGCCTGTATCCAACGGCGTCATCAATAAAGGGACTTGAAATCTGTTCTCCTAGTGTAGGGTTCTTTAAGTATTTTGAACACGAGATTGACGAAGAGATCTATTTCTCGGATGTTGCCGTCTTGCTTTCCAGAGTGCCATGCAGCCCCGAAAGTGCAAACCACCTCTCCTTCTTTCTGGCAGACTTCTCGAAACGGAATGTGCGCGTTTGGAATACACCGCACAAAGAGAAAGTGTCTGTCAACAAAAAGCTAAAGGACTACTGGTAAAGATCTGGACGACGACGAAGATGATACGGAAATTACAACGCGCAAGAGAAAACCTATACAGATTTTGGGGGAGCGGTTGCCTTCGATGAGAACAGTCTTGGGTGGTGTTATTGGAGATATTGCATGTAGTGGAGTGGATGGATAAGAGGGATGGAAGAACGCATGGCCGGAATCTTCTCGGATGGCTCTATTGTGGTGGGGTCCAACAGAGCTGTCACGTGAAGTGGGGTATGTAGCTAGCACTACACCGTACCTTATAAAATCAGACACTTCGATAAACTTGGACCACCATCCATTCTACAACACACTCTTTTATACAGATTGATTAATATATATATTTATACAATGATGAAATTATAAGTCAGATCCTAGCCTAGAGTCCGCGGTTGTGTTGTCCCTCCACACTATGAATTTAGATTCTAGTAAAGACTACTGATTTAAAGTCTTCTGCTCGAAGTGATAGATCTTATTACCTACCAAAATATAGCGCCGAGAATTAACCTAATGCTTGCCCATTTCACCGCCAAAATCTTGGATCGCTTATTAGGCGAAAGCCCCTTTTACTCCAGAAGAACCCCGTGACTCTAGATATGAATGATAATAGATGCAGCGTTCTCCATCTGCCAATATAAACAATTTGAGTAGAAGAATGATGCATAAGAGTTAGAGAAAATTGATAGTGATATGTCAACTGAAGGTTCTTCGGCTAGATTTCAACTAGCGATAAAACAAATGAATCACAAGGCAAAATCGACCACATTTTATTGAATCATCTGGAGCAATACTTGGTAACTTCTCCTCCGGAATCCGGAGTGCATAGCTTAGACTGGCGTGTGAAATTAACCCAGGGAGTGAGGGGTCTGAATGTCACGTGAAGATATACTAGCTGAGTGGGCCCCCCTGTCTCTAATGATAGCAATAAGCTTATGACAAATCCCACTGCAATTTTTAATCTAAAGGTTTCAACCGCGTAATAAATTAGAAGTCTCCACGAAATATTCACCACCCTTAAGCGATTTTTGAAATTGATATCGACCCGGCGGCTCTTCTATAACGAATATAGCGTTCTCTACCTAGCAGTCGATACATATCAACCGCAACATGGAACGCGTACGGTCTTGCGAGACGCAACCTTTACTAGGCCATCTAGAAGAGGAAGCATTCAGGACTACCGACCAACCGTCCGTGGACTTCGATCCTAATGGCGATCCAGATAACCCAATGGATTGGTCAAAGCCTTATAAGTGGGGTGTTGTTGCTCTGCTGTTCTTCATGGCCTTTACAGTGTAATAATGAACTCAAGCCCCCAGCGTTCCTATGATTCGCTGATAGTGGTACCTAGAACTTTTACGTGTATCGGAGTCGTGCCAGTTGCTGACCGAATCATTCTTGATTTGGAGGGTAGCCAGAGTAAATCTGCAAGCATTCTACTCGTGACTGTCTGGGAGCTTGGGGAAGCAGCTGGACCCTTGCTCATTGCCCCTCTCTCCGAGATATATGGCCGCTACTCAGTATTCAATGTAGCGAACATCATTTTCATCATTGGCGTTGTTCTTGCAGCAGTTAGCGAGACCGCAAGCCTGTTCATCTTCTCTCGTTTTTTGACCGGCTTCGCTGTTGCTTCAAATGTGCTCAACCCTGCTATCATAGGTGACATTTACTCGTCTGAACAGCGCGGTTCGGGTATGTCTCTCGTCATGCTCGCTCCGCTCCTTGGTGGTGCAATTGGACCGGCTATCAGCGGTGCCATTGCCGAAACCTTTGGATGGCGAATGATCCTCTGGATCAGTGCAGTCATAGCCGTTGTCTGCGAAATATTCTTCTTCACAATGCTTCGTGAAACCTATAAGGTCCCGATCTTGCAGCGCAGAGCGGCCCGCTTGCGCAAGGAGACGAACGACAGATCGTTGAAATGCGCCTGGGAACCAGATACCGAAGGCTCGGCGATGTCCTGGTTGGCACTGCGAGCTGCATTCTCACGACCTGTAGTCGTGCTGTTGGATTCCTCTGTGCTAAAGCTCCTTTCTATTTACGGGGGATTGGTTTTCTCTTTCAATTATATTATGGCAACAACTTTACCGACCATACTAAAGGAGGTCTATGACTTTTCGCCAACTTTGATAGGCCTGGCTTTCTTGGCATTCAGTACGTATCTATACCCTTCATTGGTTCTGCACTAATAACGTTCATAGGCATTGGAGCAGCCTTCGGAATTGTACTATGCAATCATTTCCTGGACAGTATATACCTGAAGCTGGGCAAGTCTTCCGGAGGAGCTGCTCTTCCAGAATATCGGTTACCATTCATGATTGGAGCCGCCGCCTTTCTTCCCGCTGTGGTCGTTCTCTACGGATGGGTAGCATATGCCTCCTGGCCCGTTGCGCTGCTTCTACTAGCCGTGGGCGGGTTTGGGTTCATAATCATTATGACATGGGTACCTCTGGCTTCATATATCGTGGATGCTTTTGGACTCTATTCCGCTTCCGCACTGACTATGGTTCTGATCTCTCGTTGTCTGGGGGGAACACTCCTACCGCTAGCTATTCCTCCTTTGACTGATGCGCTTGGACTTGGGTATGGCTTTCTGGTTCTAGGGGCGATATGTCTGGCAATGTTTCCTCTCCCTGTGGTGATTATGCGTTATGGATCCCGTTGGCGTCAGAGCTCGGCGTATTCGAGAAATGATTAGTAGTGTGTCATAAGGGTAGACAGTTATGACTGTTTGCAAGTGAGCCGCCAGGCCTTGGGATGCAGTCTCAATTATACTGTATGAAGTACAGTAGGTTAGGAATTGAAGGGAACGCAACTACCAAAAATGCAAGCAGATAGGAAAGGCAATTAGGAGAAATTCACTAGATGTAAATTCAACGGATTAGAAAGTAGCAGTGCAGCACAGTCAAAGCCTCTTATTCTTTCATACCATGCATACAAGATCCCGGCACATATATATAATTTTAGTTCTGTCGTTATCAGATGTCCGTGGGGAAGATTGGAATGGACTGTTCTGTGTGAAAGTTGTGTGAGATTATGCCATGAGGACTTGGAGAACGAGATACTGTATTTGAAATCCGCCAAAGTTTTCAGGCTGGGGATTTTGTACTGGTCAGCGATCAAGTAGAACTTTGTGTTGAATATGATTGGGTTTTCGAGCTCCAGAGATGGCTGTTTGTCTTCAAATTAGGTGGCTCAAAGCTTCGAGCCTTTCTTTTTGATGATCCATCAATAACCGCAGCTAACACGGCTGATCTTGTGAAAATAATCGCACGATGAACATTAAACACCGTATCACCGCACCTTAAACCCATGTCTGAATACTTCTCCGACAATCTGAGCCTACTCAGTGAGCGTGAGCTTGAAGTCTATTTGTTCTGCTAGGAGCGGGAAGGACTGACCCGCCCATTGCGGTAGCAAGACTCATACTTGCCATTAGGACTCCTGAAGAAACCAAAATCTTGAACTTGAAGGTAGAGCAGAGAAAAGAGGATGAAATGAAAACATCAAGTAGTTGAGCCAAGGACTACAAACGGAGGTTGGACTAGCGGGAGGTGACATGAGGGTGCGGAAGCAGATGATTCTGACAATCGCATGATAACCCAATGACAGGATACGATGTTGAGAGAACGAATGCGAGTCACTTGAAACTCAGATGCTTAATGACACTGATGAAGAGTTTCAGTACTCCCCTCCATACATCTGAAGACGAAAACACGACTACTAGAATATTAGCGGCTGTCCATGGCTTCACAGGACAATTGCTGTGATAACATTGAGTCCTTTCATGAGAAGTCAGACTAGCGCCGCATTTAAATAACCCAGGCTATTACAGTTAGTTTCGACGAAGAAATTTTCCCATAGAATGAAAAAATTGTTCGTAGACAGCCAACAACAGCCCCTCGACTTCCTCAGGCGCTAGTATCACATATATCATACACCGCGATCTCCTCTCTACTTTTTCCCCTTGCCCTTAATCTTCCTCTTTCCACCTTTCAACTCATCCTTCCCCAGCGTCCCCGCGCCACCATTACCCCTAAGAGCCCCTCTACTCCTCTGGTACGCCAACACAATGTTCTGCACACTTCCCATATCATGCTTTGGCTTCCGCATATATGTCAACCTCGCACGTCTCGCTCTCTTCTCCTTACGTTGCACAACCTCAATACCCTCCACATTCGGACTATAAATTTTGAACCACATCTCAACTCCAATTCTCGTCAATTCGTTTCTTAAGAGGATACCGGTATCTATGCCGCGTCGACGAATATTGATACAAACGCCTGCGAAGGGATCGCCGGTCTTCAGGCGCACGAGGAGAATGTCGCCGACGTGTGCGGCTTCGGGGTTGGTCTTGGAGAAGAGGTTGCTGCGCGCGTTGGTTGGGTCGAGGATGGCAATTTGGGCGGCCGTGACATCTTTGATAGGTTCCTTGAACTTGAGAGCTGGAGGTGGTCCAAGTATCTTAAAGTTACTTCTCCTCTTGGGCGCGATGGCCCTGCTTTCTTCGACTGCATTGAGGTCAGTAGCTTGTTTTCGCGGATTGCGATGAACATACAGGTACGCTTGGGTTTGATTTGCGTGATTTGCGTGGTCAACGACCGTGTGGCAGTTTTCTGCAATCTGGTGTGCCGGAATATGGGTTTCCAGCAGCTCAATGGCCGTAATGAGTGGGTTGTTGGGGCCATGGTGTTTGGCTGGAGAGGTGAGGTCTGGAGCTTGACTTTCTTGAGGTTCTCATAAATCTGCAGATATTCAGAGGTGTAATTATTACTAAGATGGTGTGCAGCTATAGAATAAAGCGGGGACTGAGGGACATTGAGTGATTTTGATTGGTGTCTGCCAACCGTCAAGAAATATATCAGCAGCAGCCTTGAACCCCCTTCATCTTCCTAAATAACACCACCAACTCCTCCAAGCTCACATTGAGCTCCTTACGATACAATGAGTGGAAGAGGACTCATACCCTTACGGGGAAGTCAATGGACTGTGAGAAATGCTGCAGAATGTCGGACAATGCTGCTACGGACATTTACAAGCTCTCTTGCACGGCAAAGAAGCAGTATGCACTCATCTTCAAGTTGGCAAATATGTTGCTAACCACCCTAGGCATTGTTCCGGTCTTCAAACCTACCTCCTCCCCAGAGCTCGACACAGTCCTCCAAGAATTGCGTGACAAAGTTATCCTGCCAAACTACCTGTCCAAAAAGCAACGCGACCTCATCTTTAAGGACAAATACAAGAAAACTCTAGAAGTCGAGCCGGTGGTCGCAAAGATCGGCGATGAAGAATTTCGTTTGCAACATATCGATGTCATGAATGGCATCCCCGCCACCAAAAAGAGTTTACTGAAAGTTTTGGGCCTCATGAAAGATAGCTCTGATTGGCAAAATCTGTCAGGATTGCTCGAGGGGCTTCGCAAAGGTGGAATACGGCCGAAACAACGATGGTTAAACTCAATGATTGCCCGGACACTAGGCCACGTTGGTAGACAAGATATTCTTCTGGAATTGTTACGGCAAGCTTCTCAGACTGACATCCGATTAAGAGACTTCTGGTCTACTTCTCAGGTCTTGGATACGATGTCGAAGAAAGCTATTGAGTCTAAATGGGATGCGGCCGAAACTGAGAAAGCCCTGCGATGGTCAGAGCAGGTACTGGACTTGCTCGAGGATCCGAAACACTCGCCAAGTTCAAAAGAGCCTCTATTTGACTCTCGAAAACGGCCAGAAATTATCGGGTATGTTCTTCAACTAGCTGCCGTGAAAGCCTCGAAACATCAAGACGGCAAGGATTTGGATGGTAAAGTGGAGCAGCTTTCTAGGAGGGTACTGGATTGTTATTCGAATTCGTACAAGTTCTCTGAGGACTTGACGGCCGAACCAACCCCTAAACGACTTGCATTTGTCCATAATCAAACCCTTGGAATCAAAGTACCGCTGTTACATGGAATGAAGGTTGCGCAGGAGGTTTTGGGTCCAGATTCGGATATCACCGTTGAACTGAAGGGCAAGGCGACAGAGCTAGAGGAAGAGATCAACTCATCATACAAGGCTCTTGTGGATACTGAATGGGCAAAAGAATCCCCACGAGGAGGGATTGTCGCGTATGAAACGCATCTGGGGCCAAAGTCATAGATCTGCGATTGTATTGAACATGTTGGGGCGAGTTTGTAAAATGTATGATGTAGAATTAGGTTATGGCAGGACTATGTACTTCTCCAGATGCTTTGGGATAGCACCAAGCAGTTTCTTCTCTGTCAACCACTTCTTCGAGAACAATCTGTCCGCGTATCTGTAAGCGCCATCGCATAGAACGGTCACCACTGTGTGTCCCCTTCCAAGCTTCTCCGCGACCTCCTTCGCTGCCGCAACATTCAGACATGAGCTAGCTCCCAAATACAATCCCTCTTCATCCAAGCACCGATAGACCATCTCAATGCTCCTCTCATCGCTGATATTCATCGACCCATCCAAAAGATCAATATCGGGTTTCAAATTATCGGTAACCCGCCCCTGCCCAATGCCCTCCGTGATACTCGAGCCCGTCCGGTCGTTCAGTTTCCCCCCAGACTGAATATACGAATGCAACACACTCCCCGGCGGATCAGCTAGGAAGCACTTAACCTTCCCATTCGACACCGTCTTCAGATACCGCGTCACACCTGCCAGAGTCCCAGCCGTCCCAGTGGCACAAGTGAACGCATCGACCTTCCCTTTAGTCTGCGCCCAGATTTCCGGTCCCGTAGTCTCGATATGTGCCCTTCGATTCGCAATATTATCAAACTGATTAGTCCATACCGCGTTCTCCAACCTTTCGGCATGTCGTTTCGCTTGATGGTTATAATTCTCCGGGTTATCAAACGCAACTGCTGGCACGGGGTACACTTCTGCTCCAAGTAACCGCAATAGATCGATCTTGCCTTGCGATTGCGTGTTTGGCATGTAGATTACAAGTTTATATCCCTTGGATCTGCATACGTGCGCGAGTCCGATACCGGTATTTCCAGCTGTGCCTTCGACGACCGTCCCACCTGGTTGTAACAGTCCTCGCTCTTCGGCATCTTTTACGACATACAAAGCGGCCCGGTCTTTGATGGAGCCGCCTGGGTTCTGAAATTCTGCTTTTCCTAGGACCTCGCAACCGGTCTGATCGGAGATGTGGTTTAAGCGTATTAGGGGCGTGTTACCGATAGCTGTGGGCTGTTAGAGGTGTTTCCTATGGCTTGGAGGGGTTAGAACACTGGCCTCCTGTTAGACCCTTGACGATGCCTTGAGCTTTTGATACAGAAATTCCGTATTGATTTGGTGCTTCCATTTGAACTGCTGTTTCCGCGGCCCGCCGCGCCGTGGTCGCGAAGCGTCGAACTCCGAGTCTATACATTTTTGTAAAGGCAATTGAGAATTGTAGATGTTGTCTGAAAATTTCTAAAGTTGATTGATGTCGCAATTGCCCACCTACCGTATCGGAGGTTTATCTCCACGTGCTTTTGTACTTGAGGTTGCCGAGGAAACTGCGACCAAAACATCCGACGCGACTTCCTTCAACAGCGCGACATTTACATTCTGACAAACTCCGGATAACAGACGCGCTGGAAAACCATCCAGAAAGAGACGGCTTAAAGGTTTGAATGAACGTTCTGAAAAGCCCCTGAATTGGGCCACGAATTACGACAAGACGAATTCCATATCGGCAAAAGCCCAATACACATTTCACAATGCCAGGACGAGTATCATCCAGATCCACGAGGACCTCTGCAGCAGTCTCTCACAAATCCTCCACCCAAACCCTCAACTCGCGAGCCTCAACCACATCCCGAATCTCTTCCCCTTCCATCGACGTCCCCGAAGAAAGCCCCGAAAACCAACTGCGCGCCCAAATCGCCTCCATCTTCCGCGATGCGCAACGAACTACGGCCTCCCATCGCAAACTGGTTATCAACCTGCGCAAAATCCAAGAAGCATGCTGCTACGAACCGACCAGCGTGAAAAATAAAAAGACAGGCGCTGAAGACTTCGATGAAGAGCAATTTACGACGGAGTTCACACGATGCGTAGTGAGGGTTATGCCGGTGAAGAAGACTGAGAGTGTTGGGGAGCGCGCGATTCGGTTTATTGGGCTGTTTCTAAAACATGCGAATGAGAAGGATAATGAGCTTAATGAGAATGAAGACGAGACGATGGGTGTTATGGTTGAGACGCCGAGTACGAGACTTACGACTACCTTGATGAATACTGTGTTGCCCTTGTTAACTTCCAAGGAGAAGTTCGTAAGGTTCAGGAGTACGCAGTTGATTTCGCATGTTATTAATTCGTTAGAGGCGATTGATGATGATTTGTTTCAGCTATTAAGACATGGGCTATTGAAGAGGATTCATGATAGAGAGGCCATGGTTAGAGTACAGGCTGTCTTGGGACTCGGAAGACTTGCTGGCAATGAAGCCGACGGGGAGGCTGAGGATAGTGATGATGATTCTGGAGCTGGTCTGCTGGATAAACTTCTGGATGTACTCCAAAATGACCCCAGCGCCGATGTTAGAAGGTCACTATTGGTAAATTTGCCAATCCTACCAAACACGCTACCATTTTTACTGGAACGAGCTCGAGACCAGGATCCTGCAACTCGCCGAGCGCTGTACTCCCGTCTCTTGCCTGCTCTTGGCGATTTCAGACATCTTTCTTTGTCGATGAGAGAGAAGCTGTTGCGATGGGGTCTTCGCGACCGTGACGAGAATGTTCGCAAAGCTGCCGGAAAGCTATTCCGTGAACGCTGGATTGAAGATTGTGCTGGAGCTAGCGAGCCCGAAGAAACAGAAGCCGGGGAGGGTGCCGAAGCTCCTAATTCAGAGGCTAAGGGTCCCAGTTTCGACGGTTTGCTCGAGCTCCTGGAACGTATTGACGTTGTCAACTCTGGTGTCGAAAATGGAGTCGCTTTGGAGGCTATGAAGGGATTCTGGGAAGGTCGCCCTGACTATAGAGATTCTATCACGTTTGATGACTATTTCTGGGAAACACTGAGCGCTGAGGCCGTTTTTATAGCAAGAAGCTTCAATGACTTCTGCAGGAATGGGGAAAACGGCAAATACGAGGCTTTGATTGAAGAGAAAATGCCCGAAGTAACAAAGCTGGCATATTATCTTCATCGATACACTGCAGTTCTAGTTGAGGCCATAAAGCGTATCGCAGCTCAGGAGCCTACCGAGGACGTAGAAGAAGAGGATACTGTGGAGCAGGAATTCATTGTAGAACAGCTGCTTCACATTGCTCAGACACTGGATTATTCCGACGAAGTTGGTCGCCGTAAGATGTTCGCTCTGCTACGACAATCTCTTTCGATTCCAGATCTGCCTGAAGAAGTTACAAAGCTTACCATTGACGCTCTCCGAGGTATCTGTGCTGCAGATGCTGCTGGAGAGCGAGAATTCTGCAGTATCGTGCTTGAGGCTGTTGCTGATGTTCACGACACGATTATGGATGAGCCAAGTTCAGAAGATGCGGATGAAAGTTTCCATTCTGCAAAATCTGAAGTCAGCGATGATGGTACAGCAGGTGGATCAAGGAAGAAGTCAGAAACTCCCGAACAGGACGACCAAGAGAAAGCCGTCCGAGAGATCATGGTGAACATGAAATGCTTACATATTGTTCAGTGTATGCTCGAAAACGTTGAAGGCAATCTCCAGCAAAATGCCCACTTGGTAGCCATGCTCAACAACTTGGTAGTTCCCGCTGTTCGGAGCCACGAAGCACCGGTTAGAGAGCGTGGCCTTTTGTGTCTTGGTCTTTGCTCTCTACTGGACAAGTCACTCGCCGAGGAGAATCTGACATTGTTCATGCATTTCTTCAGTAAGGGTCACTCAGCGCTGCAAATAACCGCTCTTCAGATCCTCACCGATATCCTAAATCAACATGGCGCACATCTCCTCGATACGAATCCTACCCTTCTCAAAGTCTACTTGAAGGCTTTGAAGTCCGGATCGAAATCTCCTGAGGTGCAAGCTGCCGCTACAATTGCTGTCTCAAAACTCATGCTTGGACGTGTGATTGCTGATAGCTCGACCGTCATCGACGACCTGCTTAAAACTCTCATAGTTCTCTACTTCGACCCAAGTACGGCTCATAATCAAGGTGTCCGTCAGACACTCTCTTACTTCCTACCTGTCTATTGCTTCAGTCGAAAAGAGAACCAGGACCGCATGCGAAAGGTAGCACTAGATGCGATGCATAAGCTATTCGAGATTCAAGAGACTATGGATGACGATGGTGAAGCTGAGTTTGAAATGGTGGGTCTCGGCACAATCGGTGCCCATCTAGTCGACTGGACGGATCCGCGAAAATGCTACATCCCTGGCAACCAGCTGACTCTGGGGGACGAGGGTGCCAAGAAAGCCGTAAACGGCGATGTGCATCTATACTTTGCCAGAGATCTTCTAGAGAAGCTTGACTCGGGCATTAGTCGTACGTCCCTCTCATTTTCCACTTACATTCCCGACGATACTAACACACTCCACAGGCGAAGAAAAGAAAACAATCGCCCCCCTCCTCGCAAAACTTCATATATCCTCTGCCTCAACCGAATCCCTCATTCGTGAACTCTACGACGAAGTATCAGCCGCTATTGAAGAGAAACTAATCGGTGACGCCACGGGTCGTAATGCTTTATTTAAAATCCATGTCAGTCTTGGGAAGATTGTGAATTCACTGGTGGAGGAGGCTCCCGTTGCTAGTGGGAGGAAAAGCAGTGTTACGCCTAGTGTTGCGGATGAGGAAAAGACTGTTATGGCGATTGAAAGGGACGCGGAGGTTGAAAGTGATAAGACTGAGCTTGTGAAAGTGGAAGAGGAAGAAGATAGCGAGGGGACTGTTATTGCGGATGTCGATGCGAAAGCCACGCGGGACTCGCTTGTGGAGAGTTTGCTGGAGGATAGCGATGTTGAGATGACGGGATGATTTGGATTGTATTATGAGTAATGAGGTTGGAGGTTGTGGATTATAAGCGGCGTTCTTGGGATTTAGGTCGTGGTTTGAATTATTTGATATGCTCCGTACGCAGAACATGGATTCCGTTTTCAAAGGTGGAACATTGCCACTGGGTGAAATGTCGACTTCCTTTCTCAAGTCGAGGCCCTTCTGTCAATAGCTCCTTTTCCCGCTACGAGTTGCCGCCTTTTAGAAGAACGATGGAGTCGGTTTCGTTCCATCCCCTTCCCTGTCACGTCCTTGTCGCATATCTTGTCGCATTCTTTTTTGATAGCCCATCACAGTGAAGTATTCAATTCAGCATGGCATGATACGTAGAAAAGCTGCTGAGATACAGCCCGCGCTAGAAGTTAACACCTTATAAAGGTTAATACGCATATGTACCGGCGGGGATTTAACTCCTATGCTTACTCGCCCATTTTTAAGTCTGACAGCCCCACCTGAATTTTACCCATAAATGTATACTCCGTGCCACTTAAAAGCTCAGATCTAATGATTATGGGCTTCTAAGAGGTCTAGGTTCACTTTAAGATTGGTTTATTCTGTGGTTTTAAGGACCTATACTAGGGTAAAAGAGCCAGTCAGATCTATAGGATTCTAGCAATTTACGCTAAGTAGTGGATCTATAGAGGGCCTGTCAGGCTTGAAAAAGAAAAAGGAGAGTATAACGTGTATATCTATCCATTTGCTCTATTTTAGCAGGGTATGACAGATGCATTTAGCGTGATCTGAATCTACTCTAGAGGATCTCTAGGGGAGCAGCTGCCTAGAGGATGCTCTAGATATGAGCCTATCAGAGTCCGAATTAGGACATAACTTACGAAATGTCCACTTGAGGTAAGATTCCTTAATGTAACCTCCATTAGCTTAGCGCCTGCGCTGAAACAGCCAAGCTTACAAGTAGGAGAAAGAGGCAAAAGGTGTGTAAGAAATAAGCGCAACAACACTCGCGTGTTTATTTCGCCACTCTGTTCATCCGCGAGGATTGGAAATGTCACATCTCTAATATCAAGGTCGCACCTCCTAGATCTCTTTGAAGACTCGGCGTTACACGTACAGTAGGGGAGGCGCCTGGAGTAACGTGTTCGGGCCATATGGATTGCTGAATCAGCTGACTACATGGCGAATGGGTGGCCTCATTCGGCCATGAGAACGACACTTTATTGTAGGGCTGCATATACTCGTAAGTCTGACAGTCCCACTATAAATCTACTACTTGGCGTATATTTGTAGAATCCTGTAGGTATAGCTACCTAGGTAGGCATCCCTAGCATTGAACCCAATTGAAGGATCCGGTCAACCAGCCTTGCAATGCGTCTGAGTTACGAGTACCGTGGCAGAGGTTTCGCAGCGTACCACAATTCCCTACTTGCCCGATTGCTCTTTTCTCTATGTATTATTGCCAAAGCTTTGCATGTGGCAATGTCAATGCCCCGCAATGTAGTTCAATGGGAATGTGCACTGGGTCTAAGATACCATCACCCTTGAGGTATATAGAACTTATTATCTGTTAATTAAGGCCCTTACGAGCTTCGTCAGCTCTGTTTTTTCTTTCGAATCTCTTCATCTAAGCAATTTGCAAGTTTTCTAGCGTAATTTCTTTTATAACTTGCTCTACTACACTTCAACTTATCTCATCCAGGGTCAAATTGAGTGGCTTGAATTTAGTAGCATTTCGCAATCTTTTTAAAAGCTTCAGGGTAGTCCCAGTCTAGTAGGCCCTGTGACACAAAATCTATTTGGAGATGCCTCATGTTGCTGGCCCTAAAGCTAGTTGTCTTTTACCCTATTTAAAAGCCATGGGAAAGACGATAACAAAGCTGGATCTGTATGTTGCCAATTTTCTTATCAGTTTTCTTTATTTCTGTTCCTTTAGCGTTCGTTCCTTCCTTCGTTTGTTGATTCCTCCTCGGTTGCTCTTCGGTTCCTTCTCTATTGGCAAGCGAAGAGATGAAGCTATCCCAAGATAGGCAGATAAGAAAGCTGATATATGTTTGGCGCGCGAAGGAAGCTTTCTATTATGATCCTTCTAAGAGAATGTCTAGAACATATAGATCATCTATATAAGCCTATTCATTCATATGTCCATTCTATTTCTTGGGTTATTGTCGATTTTTCTCATAAGATCACCCTCTTTAGCATCAAGAACTTACTATCCCCTCTTTGTTATATTGCAGATTATTCTTTTGCTTCAGGCAAAACCTCCTTCTTTAAACCACAGTATGGCGCCGTTGAGTGTCTGGATGGTTTTGGTCCTCGCTAGCGGTTCCACTTGTAAGTCGATAACCATAAATAATCGTTGACTTCAAGCCATCTAACAGACTTCTCCAATAGATGCACAGTCTAGCACCAATGGCCATCAAACAACTACTCTCTTAACACGCCAGAGTGGAATCACAACGTCAAGAACATCCGCCTCGTCAGCACCACGCACTACTAGTGCTCCAAGTGTTCTCACGGGAAACTTCTCAGTAGTCTGCACCGAAGGAAACAATGATTTGATGGGAATGAACAATGAGCCGTCGTCCTGGTGTTTCTGCAATATGTTTGGCCCATTTTCGGCCCTGAATAATTCTACAACGAAATATTGTGATTATAAGACGATACCAACACAGACCATCAGCCTGACCTCGCACACCACAATCACAAACACGGCTTGTACTTTTACTACGTAAGAGCTTTACATTCTATTTGGGACGGGCATACTAAACACTCTGCATAGGACGACAGGCAATTGGCCCGACCCCACACCTACCAAAGATGTCTATTGCCAATGTGGCGAGACTATGGCGGTAGGTGCCCCTTTTCTCAAGCACTTGAAAGGGATATACTAACTCGCTTATAACCTAGAATATCCAGATAGCTACATCAAGTGCAAGTACTACATCGTACTGCGCGGAAAGCATCACGGCTCCGCCCCCAGGCTTCACGAACCTGGCCCACGTCGCTTACGGAGTGCCGTCCTGGCAAGCCAGAGACTGTCGATCGCCTTACTACAGTGATACAACTAAAGACCCAAAGAGCCGATGGTCGTATATGTACGCAGATGATGCATACACGGATGCCGTTGCGTATTGGAATGCTAACCAGAACACCGGACTGAGCTTTATCCAAACACTTAGCAAATTCTTCAACGGACCGCAAGATATCCAATGCGGTACGGTAGCGGTCAAGAACTCTTGTGTGTCTGGTACGGCATGTCAGAATGGTTATTTTGCAACGGGGTGGATGGTTATGGAGAGCTTGAGGCTAATAAGCGATGTAAGTAACCCCCAAGACATTCTCTGGAATATGTGAAGTCCGTTTGCTTACAGCCATAGATGAATGTCAATTTCTATGGTGCGCTCAATAATGCAGAGGGACATCTCACGCCGGATATGGGACAATTCAGCGCCCAATTTGCGCCAATCGATGACAGCTCCCAAGTGCTCAAAACCATCATCAGCTTCGTCTCACTGGGAGCCGGCCTGGCACTTGGACCCATTTGGACTAATGGTAAAGCATGTCATATCGTTACAGTCAAACTATATTTTAACTGTTCTTCTATAGTGATGCTCAAGATGCCTGCTGCTATAAAAGATAGCGTAGGGTTGGCTGCAATCAAGGACACATTAGGTCCCATAGTCATTGCAAGCACTGCTATTACGAAAGATAACACAGCTGCGTATTTATATGCAACCTAATATCTATAATGTGCATATTGTACTAATACTACACAGTGAGACGTCAATAACCACCACGAATACTCTTGAAGTTAACATGGATGCAATGGCGACTGTCTGGCAACACACAGTTGACACATTAAATACTAACATGTTCAACGGCTCGGCAGCTTCTATCGAACAACTACGCGGAATGATCGCAGATGGGAAGATGCTAACAGGCGACGTTGCAATCAGCGACGTCGATGCTCAAGGTCCGATTCAGAAGACCATTTACGGATATATGATTCCACAAGCCTGGGCACTCTCCAACACCAACGTTAAGCCCGTTATCATGCACGTTATTGTCCTATAATAAATGTTCTAGCTAGCTAATGTTACATACAGAGATACTGGTGTCGCCTGTGACCAAACCCCAAAAATGAAGCATACTCAGGGGAGTCCCTTAAGGGGTTGTGCGGACAATAAACTATACTATATCGTCTCGGTATCCGGGCCATCCGTATCTTGCACTGCTACTATGTTCCAGTCATGCGACGACAATCCCTTCACCAACGTCCCTGGAAGCAGTGCTCTCGATGGCAAGAAATGGGGCGGCGTTACAGGCGACGATTTTGTCAAGAGGTAAGTCCTTCACTTCACTTTGTATTTTTTGAGATAAGAAGAGCACCAGTTAATTTTGCTTCGTAGTGCGGTTGCAGGGAAAGCTGGTAATGGTGGGAAGAATGGCTGGCAACAGATTGATCCAGCTGTGGCAATTAACACACAAAGCGAGTTGCTACTTGGCGGCAATGGCATTGATCTGCCTGGCGTCACTCAGATCCCCATCTGCAGTGAAGATGAGATTTTCAAAAACTGGAATGAGGGCCATATTGGGGCCAACTACCCTTGTAGTTAAGGACGTACCAAGAACTTAACCTCTTTCACTTTGATACTTTCATCGATTGTATGGAGGGCTGAAGGCAAATATGATGTTCTGGATGAATGGCTTGGTGGTGGCGTCTTTTCGGATTGTTCGAATGAAGATACTAGATTTTGATAAGGAGTTATGACTTGGAAAACCTGGTGTTTATAGAGGGATATAGGGTTTCAGAATTGGTTCAATATTTGGCAGCGTATATATAAACTTTTGAGTAAGGTACTCAAGTCAAATCTTGAAGCTCCTGCGATAGAAGCTTGAATGAAGCGTGTGAATTCTCCCGAGCCTGACAATTTAACATGTCTTTACGAGTCCACTTAAACGTATCTTAATTTCCAAAGAATATATGAGGAGTTGGGAGATCATACTGTAGTAACGTGATGAATAAAGTGGATGTTATAAGCGGCGCTAAGGCTATATGTATAGTTCGGCCAATGGTCTCTACACATCTCGGGCTTTCCTTCAATTTAGTTCATATCTAAGAGATAAATTGATCAATTAAAAATAATATTCATACCAGAAAAAGTTGTTGCAGGTCAAAAAACCAAATATGCAGAAATAGCCATGCACTCACAAGAAATTCTCCTATCAAGGGTATATATAAACGTTGCTAGATAGCGAGTACTTTGTGTCATTTGAGCCACAGGCCTTGATAATATGCTTTTAGTATCTTCTCTTCTAGGCGCAAGCTTGCTCAATTATTTTGTACAACACCCAACCTCTCTTCGCCAGCTCCTGGAATTCATCAATCCAAACTCCCTATACCCCATCCCATCCAATCCAAATGCACCATCCCTATTCCATAAAACGCCAGTAAATGCTCCACGCCGATCCCCCATCTCTCAATCTCTCAGCCAAGCCCTCCGCTTCTCCTCTTTCTTCGCCTTCCTCTTCTCCTTGAAGGTCTTCAACTCAGTCTTACTCAACTTCTTTCCACTCCTCTCGGCCTTCAAACTTCTCCCATCGTGGCTATTCGCCGCAGCATCGACATCGAAGAACGCATTCATCTGCCGCTTCGACTTATTCTCGTCGTTAAAATTATCCGTGCTGATTTCTGGGGCTTGGAAGCGTCCGGTAAATCTGTTAAAGGCTGCGGTAGCTGCGTAGGGATCCGCGGAGTTTGGGTCTTGAGGGGCAGAGGGTGGAGGGGCGGATGGCTGAGCGTACCAGGCGCTGGGATCGTAGTCACCGTGTATGGCTGGGTTGTAGCCTGTTATTACTGCCTCTGTTGGAGGGGGAGGGCTTTGCGAGGTTTCTGGAGCTGGGGCGGGAGACAGGCCTGGTGGTGGTGGTAGGGTTGTATTTGTTGAGGTGTCGGGTACTCGTGGATTTGTCCATTGGGTTGCGTGCGTGAAGCGGTTGTAGAAGTAGAAGGCTTTAGCAGTTTCTTCCCAGATGGGCGCCCAGCCGTCATCTGAGGGAGGGGCTTCCGAAGGTAGAGGGGGGGCTTCATCGGGGAGTGGTGGTGCGTTGCTATTGTTCTGCTTGTCTGGTTCATCTTGGCCGCCTTCTTCGTATTCGCCATCCTCGAGATCCGTGGGCGGAACTCCTTTTGACTCTATCGCTGTGGTAGACTGCTCGGGCGCGTCTGTATCCAGCCTCGGCGATTTGTCTCTCGGTTTTCCGGAGGCTGGTGATGGCGCCGTATTCTCGGCCATGGTGGTAAATTAGAATCGTGGCGCGGCCAATGGTTCAGTGTGACAAAGGAAATAGGTTTGAATGCGAAATCGTGCTTTTTACGTCACGTCCAATTCAAGATACTGGGGTTGAAGTTAGAGTTGGAGTTGTGTTGCAAAGCTGAATGACGAGTTAGTAGAAATATTGAGGGCTGTGTACAGCGGCAGAATTAGCTTGCGCCAAAACCCATGCTACGCCAAATTCGTATTCACCCGGTATTGTTCAAGTTCTAGAAGATCATTGGATACCTATTAGGGAGAGGTAAATGAAACTGAAATCCATCCGGACGAATTAAGAGTGGTATTATTTGATTTCTATCATACACTGTCACAAGCTTTAAGCTTCTGCGCTACTTCAGTCAAAACCTCTTCCGCTCTCTTTAGTTCCGGATCAACAGGTACTATATCATCAGGGACTTTCAGAACATCCCCCACAATCCCTTCGACGCTCCTAACAGCCTTCCTTCCTTCCTCTCTCACTTCTCCTTCCCAGAACGTCCTCGCCGTCTCCCATTTCCCCTGCATCCGGCGCAAACTCCACACAATACCCACTGCTGCAACAGCACCTGCTTCGTACAATCCCGTTGAGAGTGTAGAGATATATGTAAGAGCTGCAAAGGCAGAGAAAGACGAGGATGTAATAAGAGTTTGCAAGACGAGCTTTTGCGCTAGTGCTTGCAGAGCAGGAACAGTATCAGTGGCAATGTAGGATCTCGTGAGTGGGATGTTCAATGGCCATGGCTGGTTCTTCATCTTGCCCTCCTGTGTATCCTCCTGTATAACTAAATCAGTAACATCTGGCCTCGGTGGCCTAACACCCAATTTAAGCTCTTTCTTCTTGAGCTGAATAGGTTTGTATGCCCAATTCTCAGGTTTGGCGGTCGACACGGAGAATATTCCAGCTTCTTCGATGCGTCCGGCGAGGAAGATGAGTTCTTTTTCAGCTTCGGTAAGGAAACGCTGATTCAGAATGTCAGATGCAATCATGGATACATCATCCACGCGCCAAAACAGCTTCCACCACCCCAGTTTCCGCCAACGGCGGCCATGGAATGCAATATCCAGCTGATCGCGGAGCTCAGTATGCGCTCCTTCTGCCCATTCCGCAAGACCTTTCCGCAGACGGTGGATAACTACTGAGGATATCTTCCTAGAAAGGTGTGCATCCTGCTGACGCCTTGATTCGAGACGTATGGAATGCTCTGTATTGAGAAGCAGTGATTCAATCAGGTAATAAATAGGACGTCTGAGTACTCCATCAGGAGCCTCCTTGCCTATCTTCATCCATTCAACAAGTGCGGGAACACCGCTTGCAAACCAGTTGCGCTCGTAATCGAGAGCGTTGTTTACACTCTTTCTGAACGAGCCAAGCGCAGAAGAAGCTTGACTGATATCAATGAACTGAATAGGCAGTTTTTCTTTCTCAGCTGGATTTTCACCCTGGAAATCAACAGCTGGCTGGACAATATTCCAGCTATGAAATGGCTCCTCCTGCAAGGTGCTTAGGGAAGACATCGATAAGAATTCGCTGGCACCCCGTATACCCTGCCCAACAAGTAATGACCTATGCACAGGCGTAGTAATGGGCGTATACCTTCCCGTATTCGACGTCGGGATCTCCATCGTCGGCACCAATGCAGAGTCCAAGAACCGATCTAATTGCTGTCCCATTGCCATGCCCTCCACACCCAGCTCCAGCACCAAAATTTCCAGCTTATATCCTCCGATCGTCGGCGACGAAACATGTATTTCCTGCACCATCTGAGAACTATATCCTCCCTCCTCCACACCATTACCTCCCACGCGAATAAGGATCGGTTTACTCCTCGGCCGATGATCCAGTAAGACCCTCTCCCATTCTTCCTCTGACTTCAACGGATCCGCGAGAAGTAGTCTGAGCAACTCTTTCGCTTTCCGAAGTGATGCCCCACCATCTGCTATTCCTAGTATTGCGACTCGTATCATTTCTTCACCCGGTATTTGCTCAAGACCGCGGAGAGCGAGCTGGAGTTTGGAGATGTTGATGTAATTCGCAGCATCTTTTTGGAGCTCGAGGAGGGCATCGTGGAGCTCCAATCTTGGGGACTTTGGTGGGACTCTGGGCGGGTCATTTGTTGTCGACGCGCTGGCGGTTCCGGATTGTTGTCGGCAGCTTGATAGTAGGAATTTGGGTTGAAAACGTCGCCGTTTAGTTGAAGTCGCAGAGCGTGCAGTCCGCGACAGGGAACAGATTGGACATATTTGTGAACTTCTGGGCGCGATTGCCACTCGAGAGGTTTTAGAGAGGCAGGTTCCGACCCGGGGTATTCGTGGAGGCATCGTGATGCTCGAGGGGAAGGGTTTTTGGGTTGGGCGAGGTTGAGCTTTCTTGAGCTCGGGCCCACATTTAATGCCGCCAAAGCCTTGGAGCTATTATTGAGCTCAACCACCAGCTATCATAAATGCTATACACATATCAGAATTTATAGGATTATTAAAGCAATGAAAGTTCCTGTTTATCGTATTTGAATCTTCAAATTTGATTGATACCTAAGCCCCCAAATGCACGATCTAATTCATCCCCCTCACCCCTAGGAAGAGCAACTGGCGTCCCTTGCAACCCAGATGCCTCAGCTCTTGATACATCTGCGTCCATAAGATTTTCATGTGCAAGCTCCTGACTTCCAGTCCCAGTGTTCTTCCTCTCCGGCTCCAATATTCTCGCCTCACTGTCCAGCCAGCCAGGCGCAACCCTCCTCTTCTCTGCAAGCTCCCTAGCAGCTATAGAATCCTCCCATGCTTTAAGCTCTTTATCAGCATCATCTTGCACTTTCTGTATATATGATTGTAGAGCTTTGCAAGACTTGATTATCTCATCTGGATGCGCTGCGTGGCCTGATGAGGATACGATATATGGGGTTTTGTCTTCGCCTCCGGCTGATGCTGTGATTCCTGTAGATGATGGCGGAAGGGTCGAGGGGAGGGTTTTATAAGTGTATGGGAGAGTCGTTGAGGCTGGGAGGGAGACGAAGGGTGATACAGTCAATGGCACTTGGGCCAGGAGTGGATGCGGCTCTAGATAGGAGGGGAGCGGTTAGCTTGGGTCAAGCTGTGCATAGAAGGTACTTACTGTTTTCATGCATCTTCGCGATGGGGTGATTCCACCCAAAGTCAAAAGCCGTGTATTGATAGATGCAATGTATCTAAGCTCAAGGTAAGGCTCTACTCGCTGCCCAAGTTTTAAGTTGATTCATGCAGCCTTCTAGGTGTGGAAGAAGGTGAAGGTCAGGCAACCTTCAGGAGCGAAACCCCTCTCCTTTCCGTTCTTTGTCGTGTTGATCGGTAGGTAACAAGACAGTCAGCTCTACACTTTCAAATGTGATGAAACTGCTTTGTAAACGAGGTTGATATCAGGCACTCCAAGTTGCGTTGCATTGCCTCATTTCGTTTCATTTCACACATAGAAATACATGGAAACACATGGCAATTGGTGTTTACCTGAATCTTTCTCGTCTGATGTTTCTCGCTCTCGCTCCTCCCCCAAAAGCTTGGGTTGACCCCTACTGTACGTATCTACGCACAGTAACTCGAAGCGCACTAGTCGGCCAAGTCACCACCTTCACGAGCCTCTCCTCTCGCCGCCTTCAATTCCACCTGTAATCTTCCCCAAACTTTACGTAGTCAGCTGCAACATCCAGCCCTACCACGAACAAAACCCCACGACCATCAGTACACCTCGCAAGGATTGACTTGCTTTTGGAATAGCGACGCCAAATTTATTCTCCCCGGTTTCTAGCGCTTACCAAGCCCACCCCCGTTGCACTCGTGCCCAACGACCCCCCTTCCAAATCCTCACCTAGGACCTTGTAACCTTCCAATTCCCGCAAACGCGATATCTCCACACGTTCATTTTCGCCGCGCCGTTAGAATCACAAGCCATCAAGAGCCTCATCAGCTCAATCACCGTCACCATGGACGGCGAGGAGTCTACTAACCCCCTGGTGCCTGGGAAGACGGAGAACCGGGCCCAGGTCGACAATGCTCTGAGAGCGATTCACCAAAAGAAGCCAGTCCCTGAGATCGACTTCACACTCCATACCATGGAAGATAACACGCAAGTCAGCACAATGGAGCGCGTTTGCAAAGGTAAATCAATCCCTCTCCACCCTGGCAGCAATTTCGTCATGAATAAGGCAAAAGCTGATGTGGATTTGTAGATGTACAGGCACCCGCAATGCACCCACCGACCGACGAGCAATTCTTCTCTCCCCAAGACCCCTCGAAGCCAAATTTGGCTTTTTTGAAGCAACACTTTTACCGAGAAGGTCGCCTTACAGAGGAGCAGGCATTGTACATCATTGAAGAGGGTACTAAGATCTTGAAGCAAGAACCCAACCTCCTAGAAATGGATGCTCCGATCACTGTATGTGGCGATGTCCACGGCCAATATTACGACTTGATGAAATTATTTGAGGTTGGTGGCGATCCTGCTGAGACTCGATACCTTTTCCTAGGGGACTACGTCGATAGAGGGTATTTCAGTATCGAGTGTGTGCTTTATCTATGGTCGTTGAAGATCTGGTATCCCAACACCTTATGGTTACTTCGAGGAAACCATGAGTGCAGACATTTGACGGATTACTTCACGTTCAAGCTGGAGTGCAAACACAAGTATTCCGAGAAGATTTACGAGGCATGTATGGATTCTTTCTGCGCTTTACCGCTGGCTGCTGTGATGAACAAGCAGTTCTTGTGTATTCATGGTGGCCTAAGCCCGGAATTACACACTTTGGATGACTTGAAGAACGTGAGTATACCCGAACTTGTGGCACAGTTCGCCTGTTGACGTAAAATAGATTGATCGCTTCCGCGAACCCCCAACCCACGGCCTAATGTGCGATATTCTCTGGGCAGATCCACTGGAAGAATTTGGCCAAGAGAAAACATCGGAGTATTTTGTTCACAATCACGTGCGAGGTTGCTCATACTTCTTTTCCTACCCCGCAGCCTGTAATTTCCTAGAGAAGAATAATCTCTTATCGGTCATCCGTGCGCACGAAGCTCAAGATGCTGGATACCGAATGTATCGCAAGACCCGGACAACTGGTTTCCCCAGTGTAATGACTATCTTCTCCGCGCCCAACTACCTCGACGTCTACAACAACAAAGCCGCTGTCCTCAAGTATGAGAACAATGTCATGAACATCAGACAATTCAACTGCACCCCACATCCATACTGGCTTCCCAACTTCATGGATGTCTTTACTTGGTCTCTACCTTTCGTGGGCGAGAAGATCACCGACATGCTGATTGCAATCTTGAGCGTCTCCTCTGAAGACGAACTCAAAGAAGACGCCACTCCATCAACAGTCTCTCCCGGCCCCGTCTCTCCATCAACCGCAATCACCCCCTTAGACCCGGAATCTACCGAATTCAAGCGAAGAGCCATCAAGAATAAGATCCTTGCCATCGGCCGCTTATCACGAGTATTCCAAGTCTTACGCGAAGAGTCGGAGCGAGTCACAGAACTCAAGACAGCATCAGGAGGCAGACTCCCTGCTGGGACACTTATGCTCGGAGCAGAAGGCATAAAGAATGCCATTAACAACTTCGAGGACGCACGTAAAGTTGACCTGCAGAACGAGAGGCTCCCACCTAGCCCTGAGGAGGTCACGCGACAGAGCGAGGAAGGCAGAGCGAATGCGCTGGAGAGGGCAAAGGAGAGTGCGGATAATGATACGGGTTTACAGATGATTTCTAGACGGTTGAGCACGTAAGAATTCCCATTCCTTTCCATTTGAAAGTTCTTTCCTAACACTTTTTGTGTTGAAATAGGGATCGTAAGAGGTAGCGTATATACAAAAAGTGCAAGGTTTGGTTTGTTCCGATCAATGAAATGCAGATTATAACTGGGTTATGATTGTGATAGAAATTGATGAATGGGTGCGGAGACGAAACATGGTAGTTCGACTGACAGTTTCTTACGGTGTCGCAGGCATCAATGAAAGAATGAATGAAAGAAAGACAAGCGAAGTCATGCAAAGGGATAATGCCAATAATGTTCATGTCTGTAGTATTTTGAAACTGGTGAAGTGTGTCCTATCTTATATGATATCAAATTGATCTAATACCCTGACTAAATTGAGTCAAGCCAAGTGGCTGCCTAGCTGTACTGTAGCGGTTTTATGTATTTCTGCCTGCTTGCTATCTATGTCTTCATCTATCAAATCTCCAATACGATGTTTTCATTCATGGGCGTTTTGTTATTATGCATGCACACTTCCACTTCAACTTCCACCCCTCCGCCTTGCACGTCCATGCATACATATCATGCCCCTTCTACCCTTCTGCAAAGCAGACACTCACTTACTTTACTACTTGGCATGGGTGAAGGATGGAAGACCTTTAAAGACACTGCACTACACCATCCCATCTCATGCAAACCCCTTACATGTTTTCATAGATACAGCGTGCGTGCTGTCTGTCTATCTATCTCTGGTTTAGGTGGGGGTTTGAATACAATATATGCGCTGGATATATTGCATTGCATTGCATTTTCTTGTTTGTTTGTTTGTATAGTGTAAGGTAGGGTTAGTAGACTACTGTAGCTGTGTGGAAGGTAAGGTATTCCTGCAGAGGTAAGCTATTGTTATTGTTTTTTTGGGTGGAGTGGGGGGCTTTTTTCTGCTCCTGGCTTAGATCTTGTTACGGAGTATGTACTGTAGCAAGGTATGTATTTCCTGTACTTGTTTTTGTTGTCTTTTGCTTTGTTGTCCCTTACTTACATGGATGGATGGATGGATGGAAATTCCCCCTTTTACGAATGAATAAGGGGGGAGAGGGGGTAATCAGCAAGACTCAAGACTCAAGACTCGCTTCCCGTTGTTTCCTTGGCTGTGAAAAGCAAGTAGGACCTTGTGTTGTGTTTGTATATTTTGAGAAGGGAAGGGCGGGGAAGGAAGCAGGGTTTAACTTGTGGTGTTCTTGTTATATGCCGTGCTGGGTATTATACGGAGGAGAAGAGTAGTATGATTTTCGATTTGTATTGTGAGTGAGGAGTAAATCCACATCTCGATGGTTGGTTGAATATTCGAAAAATCTAGCCTTTGCGTACGTGCGGGCGTTTGTGGTGAGTTGATTACTTGCTGGTTGGCTTTCATTTCATTCTGGATCTGGCGTTAGTGTCGATGTGGAAGTTGCTGGGCGAGTGAGCGCTTGCTATAGACAGACTATGTTCGTGGTGGATAGCACTTTGGCGCTCCGAATGCATTCGCTTCATTGCTGTCGTTTCGCGAGATCTGTGCGAGTTCAGGGTGAATGGTTCTTTGGTCTGTTGTGCTGGGACTGCTGGCTTGCGCGTAGTCAGCTCTGCTTGTTTGCTAGAAAGAAAGCAGTGTATGCAAGGCGGGGGGTGGAGGGGAGTGGATGATGAGCTTATCTGGTCTGTGGTATAGGAATTATACGCCTACTCATAGAAAGCCGCAAGGCATATCGATATTCTTCTGGCCAGGTACCTGTCGCTTTGGGTGGGTGGGTGCTTTACCGTTTACGTCGCCATGGATGGGAGTTGGCTTTCGAAGAAAAGTCGCTTTTGGATATGGTGCCGATTGTGGGGTGGCACAAGTATCACGCACACGGAAGTGTGCCGGAGATAGGCGTATGTCTTCTTGTCTGTCTCGTTGGACAGCCCCGGAGAGGAGAGGCAGGGCAGGCTAGCTTCTGGAAACATGTGCAAAGTAAGTATAAACTCCAAACTATATTATGAAGTCTTTCCCAACTACCATGTGTACCAGGTCGTGTAACTCTGTCCACCATCATCATCATCATCATTGCCGTGTCAGAGGTCCCAAATCCTTCCATCGTTCATCTGCTAAGAATTATAACAAGTCGTTACTATGTCCAAGGGAGTTCCATCCAAGAGTATACCGAATGAGATATTGGAAAATTCAAACAAGGAAATCAAACAAAAATAAAGGTAAGAACTAGTCCATCGAATGAAAAATATGTGCCCTCCCAGCTAATACCAGGTATGTTTGGCGTTGTAGATCCCTTTTGACGCGATTCGGTTCATCCGTGTTTTAGGAGATACGTTGTGGCGATATGTTTGATCATGAACCTCATGATTTGTTGTCTTGTCTCGTATATCGCATCGCAGTCTCTCCCGCCGCCCGATATTTCTCCCTCGCAAGTACCAATAGTCGCCGGCGCCTCACTTCCATCTTCGCCCTACAGCTCCTCTCACCAACCGCATTGTCTCGACCGCCGAGAGACATCCTCCAGCCCCTTCCCTCCCCCCGCCCCTCTCCACCTTAATTGTCGATTTAGTCTGTTCCAACCCCATCGTTCCTCTCTCCCTCTTTCTTCCCCATATCCTCTTCCTTCTCATCCCTCCCTTCCCGCTCTTTCAACTCCTTCTCCTTCCTCTCCCTCACGCTTCCACGCTCCCAAACCAGATCCTTCAACCAACGGTTCTCCTCCTCGAGTTCGCCGACCCGGTTCTCCAAGCGCTGCACCTGCTCGCGCTTCTCGGTGCTAGACCTTTCAAGACTCTGCTCGCGGCGCTTCTTCTTGGCGCGGAAACGTGCGCTAGCTGCCGTGTTGCGTAGACGCTTCTGCTCGGAGTCCGGATCGGTGGTTGAGGTTGAGGAGGTGGGTGAGAGAATTTGCTGGGGGTAGGATTGGCCATGTTGTGGCTGGATGCTTGGCGGGTTGTTGTGGTGGGTGTTGATGTAGAAGCCGTTTGGCGGCGTGCTATCAGTAGACGATGGGTAGAATGATGGATCGTAGGCGGGGTTGATGGGAGGATACTGGTGTTGGTGTTGGTGTTGGTGTTGCTGCTGCTGTTGATTACGCATCGCGTAAGGTATCAATGGGGGGTGTAGATGCTGGTGTTGGTGCTGGGGTTGGTGTTCCCATGCGTTGTTGAAGTTTGGGATATTCTGCTGCTGGTCTGGGGCATCTATTGGAATTAGTTTTCTTGTTATTTCATAGTGAAAACCATATACGGAGCAGATCCCGTTTGCTTAGGAGAGAGACAAGTCTTCTCGCGGTACAAGCGGTACAAGCGATAGATATATTCGCGATACGCTATCTGAGGGGGTGGGTGGATGTGGCAGGTGAGGTGGAGGTGGAGATGGCAGATGGAGGTCCATGTGAAATGTTTCATCACGTGTGGATTCGTGATATCAAGGATCCCGCATGAAATAAGGCGTCATCGAGCTACACCTGCACCTGCACCTGCTTAGGTCCAACGAACAAACACCAATGAACAGAGATTACTTAGTAAACCAGGACTCCGGTATAGTAGAGTAGACCCCTTCCTCTCCTTGTCGAGCGAGTACCTTCCGTCCTGCCACATTTGAAGCGTCTTAGAAGTACCGTACCGACAAGGACCGTCCCGTCTGGCGCTGGCTTGGGGACCATTGGGGACCATGCAACATATTACGAAGCAATTAGTGCTGGAAATCTCTTCCACGCCGTCAGAGCTTAGTGAAGCTTGATCTTGGATACAATTCAATTCGATTCAAGAAACTCGTTGAACTCGTTGAAGTCGTTGAACCCCCATATAACATGTAGATATAAACGAAAAACTCGTAAAATCAATAACAGATATACGTACAGTTACATAAACATATCTCCCAAAACAGCAGGTAAATTCAGGGGTAAAAAGGCACGCAATACGGGTAGGTACCATCAACAATAAAAAACGTAACAGGAAACCGGACTAACCTCTCAAGCTCTGCCCTTGTACGTGTTGCCCATGCTCCACCACATGTACATGCTCGGCAGTATCAATGGTCCAATCCTCGACAGCTCCGCGGGCCATGGCCTCCATATCCTGATACTGTCTCTCGGCCGTACTCATGAGATCCTCGATTGCATATACGGGTTCGAAAGCAACCGGTTCGTTGTCGCGCCGCTGGACGATGAAACTACGTTCGGGGAAGGCGAGGAGTTGACTGCAAGTGGAAGCCGAAGTGGAACTGGAAGTGGAAGTGGAGCGGAAAGTCGGGTGCATCCTGTCTGTTCGTCTTCTTGCTTCGGTGCATGAACATGAAGGTGTAAGGTAAGACAAGGTAGGCAGGGAGGGAGGCACCCTACAGGCCGAGTGGTGTGGATAAGCTTCTTCGCTGCAGATGGATGTATACAGATGATGCAAGGGCTGGCGGTTGTGTTGTACCGGACAATACAGTATGTGTATTGAGAAAGGACTCGACAGATGCGCTATATATCACATATCAGACAGCCCTGTCCTTGAAGAAAAGAGAGAGAAAAAAGGCGCCTCTCTTCTTTGGCCAGCCTTTACGGAGGTACTTCCAGACCCGCCCGGAATCGAGTGTGGATGGTTCTTTGGTAATAGCGCAGATCGTCGTGGGGGAGTGAGGGAAGTGGCTTGCTCTAATTCTCTTCCGCCTCACTCACCTCACCTATCCTTAGACACACTTACTTGCAATTTGTCGGCCAGAACTCAAGAGGAAATATCCTCAAGTGGCTGTCGCTGCTGTGGTCCTGCGGAATAGAACTGAGGTGAACAATTTGCATTGGTACAATATACGTCTCTGAAGTTTCACGGATTGTTACTTCAAGCTCGCAACTCACGATGCTATTTGTACCAGCTCTGCTTGCCCAATAAGCGCCGTGTCTATATGCAGCTGTACATGTCCCCCCACACTTGCCGCGGCCAATGCAATAAATGCATACGTGCCCGCTTGCCTTGTGCTGGAAATGGAACGGAGAGAGCTTGGAAAAGGCATACTTTCCTTTTATGGGATTCATGTTTCAAGCTGCTTCGGGCTTTTGATTTTCGGGGTGGCCGCGCCGGCCGCCGAGCAAGGCTTGGTATGGTGTGGAGCTGGGAAGGGATACAGTAGGGCTACCAATTAATTGTCACTTATTTGTGAGTCGAGTCAAGTCAAGTCAAGCATGTCTTTATGGAGATATTCTCTTCTTTGCGGCTCGTGGGATTGTCGTGACTGTTGATCTCTTCGGTTTCTACTAGGACCAAGAAAAGGGATCAATTGATCTCTCTAGCCAAGTTTTCCTAGCAAATACGGCTCGGCTTGGAAAGATGCCAGACTCTTATCTCATTTTAGTTAAGAGGTTATTTGTTACAGCGGCTAGATATATCTATTGTTATTTGGCCAAAAGATTCGATCAGGTGGGAGTGGACGTGACAATCGTCAAAAGAAAACAGTTTATCACTAAACTTCAGCTGATATGAGTTTCTCCGCGGTTGGCTTTCTCCCCTGGGTCCCTTTGCAAGTATACCACCTGACTTCAGTTTTCAATATGTCATATCACTCTCCTTTATCTCATGATTCTTATTAAGTGACAAAACTGTAGCCGCCTAGGAACAAACGTACAACCACGAGTTCACTCCGGCGACTGCATGTACAAGATATAGAAACACTGTTTTCTTCTCTTCTCCTCTCACGTCAAGAGGCTTATGGCCACTTGCAAGTATACTGCCGCACGTCATGTCGCGACCGAGACTTTGTGGAAGACTCTGCTGCTCCAGCCCTAACCGCCATCATGTCCTTGGGAAACCGCTAGCGCGGCATACTCAATAAGGTATATCTCAAACGCCACAAGCCAAAAGACACATCTCCTGCGGCAAAGAAATTAAACCTCCCCGCGCTCGCATGAAGAACTGTCTTACTTTACAAAGTCTGGGACTTATGTAAAAGGCGTAGGTAGGTCCCTGCTACATGTAATCATCACTCCAGGCACCTAATCAACCTCTTCAGCTTCTTCGCTATCAGCGTATTTGCATTCTGCTGCAGAACCAGACATCTCCCTGGACTCTGGTATTCATGTACTGACTATTCTTCTCTGTTTCTGGATCTTCAATGAAGAGTTTCGATGTCTGGGATCGATGTAGATCATGGCTGGCTCTGCCAAGTTGGAGTTGAATCTTGGTCGCCGCCTTGATTGTGGAGATGGAGGTGGATGTTGATGTGGGAGAGAAGAAGCCTTTGTGGGGGGTTAGTGACTGGCTCAATGAAGATATTTTCTTGGGCTTCCGGGAAGTGGTACCTCAATGGTGGCTGCATGCTATGTATATGCATGCTGTGCTCGACAGGTGATGTCCAGGAATTTTAGTTGACCATCAAGACAACAGGCGAAAGGCCATCCCTTTACATCTGCTGTATACTAGGGACATACCAGGAACGGCCTCCAAGTTCGTACTCGTTACGTAGATACATGTGACAATTGCTAATGGTAGTCCAACAGGCACTACAATTTGTAATTCCCACCTTCCTCATGCCTGGAATTAGGGGGTGGGGGCATTTTCACCATTCGCCATCCTCCCCCCTGAAAAAAGTTAATAATACTTTGCGCCACCATGAATATAAGGGGCCTTACCAAATAATATCACTATGCTCAAGGCCCGATAGCCTTATAAGTACCCTCGAAATGAGTAGTCTGATCAACCAGTTTTACGGGACCTATAAAGGCATCTAGCCATTTAAATATATACGACTCTATAGTTTGCGGAGACAGTTCAGAACTTGGTCGTTATTCCCGGGGGTTTTAGCTTTGAACGTCCGAGGTCATCCTCTTCGTGGTCCAATCGTAGTATCGCCGCCACTGAGGAGGCAAACCCTTGACTTTGTACTTCATATGATGGGTGTGTAGCATTAGAACGGATACCACTGGTCCGAGTGAAAGCATGGCCTTGGAAAATTTGAACCAATTTTGCCCTGTTTGTAAAGCCGAAGATGGAGTGAGCGCGCATGGTGTTTGTTCATAGACTGGGTGAAGTCGCTTCTCGGTGCAGCTGCAAATTCTTCATCACAAGCGCTGGAGTTCATAGTTTTGACTTTCCCCATATATGCGCGAAATAAGACCTACTGTAGTCTCAGCACGTACCAAAGGATTGTCCACTCTTACCACCAAGCTCGATAGACACATGTCGTATTAAAGCATGGCAGACTTAGCTCTAGATGACCCCTGATCAAAGCTCCAGATTTCGTGGAGACACTTATGGACCACAAGCAGAGTCCGTTCCCCTTTAGGCGAGGAAATGGGGCTTGAGACCCCCAAGGCAATGCCAGAATTTTCACATCCATGTCCAAATACTGGGCCTCGCAGCTCGTCATCGCCTGTAACAAGTCAGCATTAAGGCGGGAGATCCAGGAACAAGTTCCCACAGCAGTCCAATTAGGGCTCAGAGGCATCGTGGCTGAATCTTGAACTAGTATGAAGCTATTTCGGATGATCTATGGCTTAAACTTTGTGAGATGGCTTAGCCCTTCAAACTTGCCGGCAAGTGTTTTCTATAGGGATCAGCTGAACCTGAACCACGACGGGGGAAACAGCAGAAACATCTAGGAAATATTCTCTGGTCTTTTGATCATTCTGCTGGCCACAATATTTAGGTGATTCCTTTGGGGGCTTCGGATCGAAATTTCAAGATACAGGGTGAAGGGTGCTTGTAAATTTTGCAAGCACGCCATGGGGGGTTCTGATGGCACCTCCAGAAATGAATATTCGGCTACCCAATCACTTGAAAAGTTATATAACTACCTACCTACCTATACTAAGCGCCAACACATTGCGGTTATCACTGGCTTAGTGATGTGACTTGTAGGTGATGCACACTTGGAGTTTGGTATCGTTGAGAATACATAAAACGTATTTGGATAATATCCGCGTATAATCTGTTCTCATAAGTGTAGAAACTCGGATTCCGTATACAGTATACAGACAAGGAACATTGGGCAAATTGATCGACCATTGGAATACATCAAAATTTACCCCGGAGGAAAAGTCTTCAAGGGAATGGACATGTTCATGCATGGCAATATCGACAAGCACGCTTGTATCTTACAACTTCTAGTCCTGTGATACCAAAGGGTCATTTGCAATCTGGGGGGTATGAGAAAATAATATAGGTTTCCAGGAGTGAAATGGGACAAAAGACTTTCCTTCTTCCATGACTAAAGTTAGAAATGGAAGGAATCGTGTTGGACTTAGCTGCTTACATAAGCGTCTGTGGGATAAATCTCTTCATCACGCTAGACTGTCCTTCTCTACACACACTTTCATATGCCTTTCACGTCTATGCTAGCTGTGACCATAATTATCGTCCTCTCTGTGACTAGCTTTGTCCAACAAATCGATCATTCAGGGGAGTGCACTCGCTTATGGAAATGCGCTAATCGGGTTTGGGACTAGTCAAGTTCGAGGCTTCAAGGCAAAATTTACTCTCAGCCTTGCGGTCGATTCGTCGAGCCTCCCAGCCTCCTCTTCTCTCTTCTCCCTCTAACCAACCCACCGACCTTCATATCAGCGATAATCATCTCTGCTCTTCCGGATAATATAGCGATTGCATATCAAGGAAAGTCTTATCACGATGCCGCCTGCTACTATTCATGCCGCGCCTGCCCTTGATTCCTATACAGCAATCGCAGACCACCAGGCACAAACACCCACGAGCTTCTTTGGCGCAAAGCCAGTCCTACATTATCATGCTACGGGTGTTCGCGCCTTAGCAGCACGATCGCAGCTTTCAAAGTTGCCGGTATTTTCAGCGGTCCCAGCGGATGGAGGAGAGGCTGAGGCACAGGCAAACAGCGTGGAAGCAGTAGACGTCTTTGTTAGTTCAGAGTAAGTCGCGCCTTCCTCTGTTTTTCGCACTTGTCTATCGTTTGCATCTTGGGCTCCAGCTAAATCTGCTTCGCAGGAACCTCATCTTGTTCAACCCTGCGACTTCTAAAGGTGTCTCAATCCCCTACCCCACCATTTCACTCCACGCAATTCAAACACTCGACGATCCTACCGACTCGAGTCGACAAATACGAGGCTTATATATGCAATTGGAGCTGTCAGATCCGTATGCAGCCAGTGAAGAAGATGAGGATATGGATATTGTTGAGTTGACCCTCATCCCACCGCCTTCATCAGCAGAGAGTGAAAAGCCAGCAATACAGACTCTATTTGAAGCGGTCTCAAACTGCTCGAACCTTCATCCAGACCCCTCATTCGAGGAGGACGAAGAGATGGGAGATGGCGATGGTGACAGCAGGATAGTTTTCGAGGGCAATGTGGGCTATGAGGGAATGAGTGGTCTACCTGGTGTCCAGGCTGGCGCTGCTGATGGTGGGCTACCTCCGCCTTTTCCTGGCAGCGGAGGATGGATCACTGCGGAGAACGTTTCAGAGTATTTCAATGAAGATGGGAGTTGGATTGGAGGAGAGACTGGTGAGAATTTGGGAGAAGGCGCTGGCAGAGTCCGCACTCATGATGAAGTCGATGGAAATGGCATGAACGGACATGGGGAATTATTAGATACCGACGAAAATAAACGACCCAGAACGGACTGAAACACAACCTAGTCGGCTATAGCAACCGAACGCTTGGGCAAATTAGGAAGCAAATTAGACCCCAAATTAGAACCCACCCCCTGACACTGCGTGGGGGTAGTCTGCAAGACCAAATTGTCGGGTTTTTGGTTGGACGGATCCTCGCAGTCGTTGTCGTCGAGACAAGAGGGAGTCTACAGTAGACGTGCGTTTACCTCCGTATATGCAGAATTCTTACACCACTAGGAAACTTGCCAACCATCTTCCCACCTGTGCACTCTCTTACTGCGTTGTGCCAAGTATATACAGAGTAAGAGACATAATCTGGATCATTGTCGGATGGAAAGCCATCACCTGCGAAATGACTGATAGGTAAATGGGTAGATGGCCCGACACGTGATTCCACTAGTGAGAGTGCTATCAATGCTTTTGATAAGCACTGCCTCCACCATCACCACAGGCCTCTTCTGTATGGCTGCGAGCTCGTCAGATATCGCCAACAGGGACCAGTCTGGGGTTTTGCCATGCGACACCCATGTCAGACGCAATCTTTGGGGGCTCTTGAGAGCGGGCCCCGGTCGCTACGCGTCCTCTGCAAACGTGTGATTTCCTCTCGTCTCCATGTGTCCTTACGGCACGGCATGGGCCAAAGCGTCTGACAGCCAGTGGCAGTCTCCAGAATTGGGGCGCTGGGACGCTGAGTGGGTGGGGAGTGGGCGGGATGAAGAGGATAAAGCACTGTTTTGCCTAGGGTCCGCGCACAAGCTCTCAGCTTAAACTTTTGGTGGACATGAGGATCAATATTGGCTGACCAGATGTGATGCTTTGCAGACGCCATCAAGGAGACGTCGCCATCAATGTTTGCGCACTGCACTCCTGTCTTTGAAAATACATATGGCTAGAACACCATCGATACTGAGCATCGCGATGCCCCTTAAACCCTCATTTTTCACCCTTTGGTGAGAATTTCCGGCAAATCGGTGTTGTTCGGTTGTGACTGTTGCGGTGGTGGCCACCCCTCTGCTGATTTTGTCGTGCCCACGATGCCGGATTACCTCGATGGACGTCGTCGTAGTGGGATCTATAGCGACAATAGTTCAACAGCTTGCAGTACAACCAAATTAGGGTCCAGCTCCGATGTCTCAGAGACCACAGCCGTAGAAGACGATGATGCCAACAGCCATCGGTTATCGACACCGGATCGTAAGACTTCCTCGAACCTCCCATCGTATTCCTCGGATGAGAAATCCCCAGAGTATTTTACAGAGGAGCAAGGAGAGAAAGGAGCAGATGGCCACCTATCAGACGACGACCCAGCTTTACGAGATATCCCGTGGCCCGTTCGACGAGTAGTCAGTCTTGAAGATGATCCATCAACACCCGTTATTACGTTTCGATACTTTATTCTTACGGTTTTATTCATTGCTCCAGGAGCATTCCTATCACAGCTGAACGAGTTCCGTACAACATACGCCTCGTATTCGATATTCTTCGTACAAATCGCCTCCAACTATGCCGGGGAATGGCTGGCTAAAGTTTTACCTGCTTGGGAGGTCAAAATTCCATTTACGAAGAAGAGTTTCAATCTTAATCCTGGTCCGTTCAGTGCCAAGGAGCATGTTTTGGTAACAATCTCATGTGCTTCTGGCGCTACATATAACCTCGCATGGGTTCCCATTTCACTATCTGAGCTTTACTTCGGTAATCCTATTCACCCTGCCGTGTGTCTGTTCTTCATGTTGGCTGTGGTATGGATTGGGTACTCGTATGCTGCATTAGCTCGACAATTTCTGATTTATGATCCCCAATATCCATGGTAAGCTGTGCCCAGACTAATCTCATCAACCGTAGCTAATAGTTGAATAGGTATCAAGCGTTAGTTGTCCCTCAACTTTCGAGACTTCAACCGCCGAGCTAACACATCGTTGCATAGATTATGCCAAACAGCATTATTCGAGACGCAGAAGAAACAGAGAGAGTCACCGTCTCCAGTCTCACGGAGACAGATGCTAATCTTCTTCCTCACGCTGATCGGCGTCATGATCTGGCAGTTCCTCCCAGAATTTGTCTTCCCATTCCTCCAATCTCTTGCCTTGCTGTGCTGGATAGCGCCGCGTAACAAAACCGCAAACTTTGTTGGTGGAGGACTAGGCGGAATGGGATTCCTGAACATCTCACTCGACTGGTCCAATGTTGGCAATTCAAATCTAGTGGGAAGCTTGTTTTTGACTCCTTGGTGGACCCAGGTCATTGTATTCATCGCTTTTGCTGTCAACTGCTGGGTTCTTCTTCCACTAGCGAAATGGGGAGGATTAGGGTCCTGGGACCATCACTTGATGTCCAACCGTTTATTCACAGGTATGCCTTCTGGTAACCTTTCCCTTCTCTTTTGCTCATGGCTAACAATCAAAGCAAATGGCACGAGTTATCCAATTCGCGACCTCATTTCGCCCGATATGTCCCTTGATGAAGTTGCGTATGCTGCACACGGACCCCCGTATATAGGAACTCAGCTCCTTTGGGCGCTGTTCTTCGACTACGCATCTTATACTTCGGCGATAGTTTGGATGGCACTATTCGGCTACCCCTTGATAAAATCGTCGATCCAGAGATGGCGAGAGCGTCGGAGCGACGAGAAGAAGCCATCCGTGAACCATGAATACAATGACCAGCTCAATGTCCTTATGCGATCGTATTCGGAGGTGCCATTATCGTGGTATTTGGTTTTGTTCATCGCATCATTTACGATCATTATCACTCTTTTGGCAAACGGATACATGTTTATTCCGTTATGGACTTGCTTTGTTGCAATGGCGACAGGAGCGATTGTAGTTGTTGTAAGTTCATCGTTATTGCTGCGTCACTAAATAGCTAGTACTAATAGTTCTTGTAGCCTTTGGGTTGGCTATATTCAATATCCAATTTCCAACTTGTAAATGCCCCTTAATCACCTTCCTTATATCGACTCTACGGTTTATGCTAACAATTCCTAGGCTATTGGGTCTACTAATGAGGTCATCTACGGACTTATGGTTAATTGTGTTTCCGGACACAAGAATCCGGCTGGCGCTTCAGTATATGGGACAATTGCTGGTGACGCTTGGTATCGAGCCCAGGTCATGCTTCAAGATCAGAAACTAGGCCATTATATGCATATACCACCTCGGGCCGTCTTTTTCTCTCAGATCTTCGGCTCTTTCATCGGAGTCCCTATCAACTACGGCGTTATCAGATGGGTTCTAGATACAAAAAGCGGGTTTCTTTCAGGGGCAGAAATAGACCCTACACATCAGTGGACTGGCCAAAAGCTCGCCCAATACCTCACAGTCGGTGTTCAATATGTCCTCGTTGTATGTATTACCCCACACGCTACACCGCATAAGCTAACCTTCGCAGGGGCCTAAACGCCTATTCGCCTTGGACCTCTATCGTCCACTCCCTTATGGCTTCCTCGCTGGAGCCCTCGCCCCCTTTGTACTATACATCCTCCACCGCTGCTTCCCGCGCGCCAAACTTAGCCTCTGGAACAGCACCATTTTCTTCAGCATGATGTCGACCTTCTGGGGCAACGTCAGCACCGGCTACACCTCCAGCCTAATCGGCGGCTTCGTCGTCATGTACTGGGCGTACCGGCGGCACTACGAGGTGTGGGCACGCTACAACTATATCCTGGCTGCGGCGTTTGATGCCGGCTATAATTTCAACATGTTGATTATTTTCCTTTGCTTTGGGGCCGGTAAGATTATTACAATGCCGCATTGGTGGGGCAATAATGCTACTAGTGTGGAGAGGTGTTTTGCTTTGAATGATGATTAGAGAGGGGCTCTTTTTGGTCTGGGATTTGGAGTCATACGGGGTTGGGCTTGGTGGGAACTTCGGAAGTCCCGGAAAATGGTAGTGGTCGGTCGGGTGGCGAATTTTGGGGCGAATTTTTGTCTTATAATTAAAACTTACGGTTAACTCTTATTTCAAGGTACGTCTTATACACAACAAGAATGCCCTCCACTACATTCATTGCTCAGTGGCTCTCCAGTAACCACGATCTCTTTTCGACAGATGCGTGCTCACGTGATATCAAATTGCCAGAAGTTATATAATATTCCGTTACATCTCCCCGGGCCTCCTGTCGTTTTTAGCTGACCTTATCACACTGCCTGATGCCTAAAAATCTAAATTCTTATACAATTAGACTTATAAGATACATTTCGTGGCGGGGTTCAAGTTCAGCTCACTGCTACTGCCAAGACTCCTCGACCAATCACCAGCTGCTTCTGGCAATCCATTCAATGATTGGCTGGCAAGGCTGGAAGCACCTTGCAGCCAAGAAACGGAGTCTATGGAAGCGTCGCAAGCTTGTTTGGGCCTTTCCATTCACAGCTCTGGTCACCTCACTTGCTTTACATATTTAAATTCCATTGTGTCTTACAATACTTTATGACCATTGGATCTGTACATAGAGCAGAATGTCGTTCTTGAATAATATCACCTCTAGGGTAAAGAAGGGATTCGAGGATATCAGTGATGTCTTCGAAGACGAGAAGCATTCCCACACACATCTAGGTATTACACCTCGTGTCATTCACCAAATTACACCCCTTCTAACAATATACAGGCGAAAAATGCCACACTCTCCACCACCACGCCCGCAACAACCGCTTCCACAGCTTTGCGCCTCCAAGAACCGGCAACGACGCCAAGTGGTACGTTGACGGATGCGGATACATGTGGGCGGTATCCGTAGCCATCGAAGAAGCGAGAGAAAGTATCTGGATCTTGGACTGGTGGTTGAGTCCCGGTACGTACTACCCGTATACCAATCTACTTGCCGAGAATGGGGGTTGAAACTTGAGAGCAAAGCTGACGGGAATGCAGAACTTTACTTGCGGAGACCGCCGACTGCGAATGAGGATTATAGGATTGATCGCATGCTGATTGCTGCTGCTGAGAGGGGGGTCAAGGTTAATATCATTGTGTATAAAGAAGTCGCGAGCATTTTGACATGTGAGTAAATGAATCAACGTACAAGTTGATCTTCCTCGGAGTCTTGCGGATATTTGAGCTGATGGAACATGGAACATGAAGTGTGCTCGGAACATACTAAGCATGCTCTGGAAGTCCATCCCAATATTGCGGTTTTCCGACACCCGGATCATGCTCCGAGGTAAGGAACACTGGCTCTTCGATTTTACCCTACCCCCTTCAATCATGTTTCTTCACATGTACTATAACTACTCCTTACACACTTCCTAAAACAAGAACTTGCTCTTCCTCTGCTCTCAAAACACTCTTGAAGAGGAAATACCTAACTCCCCCGTGATCTAGTGGTCAGGCTTTAGAGTCAGAGATTATTTCTGGAATCAAGAACTTCTCGCTCAAGACGTTTGATTTGGCGAAACTTCCCTCTGACGGGTTGAAAGCGATATATGGTGCTAATGATGATATTATTCTCTACTGTAAGTCTTCCTCCCAAGTCATAATCATCCATCCGTTTTGAAAATACTAGCTTGGGACGGCCAACAAAATCCTAGAGCTAATCGCTAAACAAAAAAGGGGCTCATCATGAGAAACTATGCCTTATCGATGGCCAGATGGCTTTCATGGGAGGCCTTGATTTATGCTTCGGCCGGTGGGACACAAACTCGCACCCACTGGCCGACGCCCATCCTACCGATGTGAACAAAGCCTTATTTCCAGGTCAAGACTACAACAACGCTCGCGTCTACGACTTCGAAGATGTGACAAATTACATGGATAACAAACTCGACCGTACCAAGAGCTCGAGAATGGGATGGTCAGATCTCTCGCTTTGTCTTCGGGGCCCTGTCGTCGAGGATCTCCGGGCTCACTTTGTGCAGCGCTGGAATTTCATTTTCAATGAGAAATATGATATTTCTCAGCAAGGGAAATATAAACTTTTGTCACTCCAAACTAGCCAAATACCCGATGGGTATTATAACGAAGATGGAATGACTGTGCAGGGTGTTGAAGCCGTGGAAGATCGCGACGATAATCCTAGCCCTGAAGAGGATACCCGTCGGCATTTCCATCTTCCTGGAGGAAGTGGGAGTATATTTGATACAATCCGGAGTGGACTCAGAGATAACATGCCTCACTTTGGAGGGTCCGGGGAGCGTGGAATACCCCAGCAGTCTGGAATGTCTGTTCAGCTGGTGAGGAGCTGTGCTAGGTGGAGTAATGGCTGCGCGACCGAGGTCAGTATTAAAATTACCATAGAAAATAAACATAGCTAACAATCCAGCACTCCATTGCGAATGCATACATCCAAGTCATTCATGACAGTCAACATTTTGTATACATCGAGAACCAGTTCTTCATCACTGCCACAGATGATCATCAAAAGCCAGTAAAAAACAAGATCGGCGCTGCTCTTGTCGAACGAATCGTTCGCGCCTACCAAAATGGCGAGAAGTACAAAGTCATCGTATGCATGCCTGCCGTCCCAGCATTCGCCGGCGATTTGCATGCAAATGACAGTCTCGGCACTCGTGCTATCATGGAGTTCCAGTACCAGAGCATTTGCCGGGGTGGACACAGCATCATCGAAGCTATTGAAAAGGCTGGAGTGCCCCAGGCAAGCCAGTACATCCGATTTTACAACTTGCGGAACTATGACAGAATCAATGCCAGTGCCACGATGTCGAATGTTGAACAAGCGAGTGGGGTTAGTTTTGAGGATGCTAGGAAAGAACATGATGATATTGTTGGTGCGGGGTACGAGGGCAGGGGAGAGGGAACTGGTGCTACTTATGGTCAGCCAAATCGGAACTATGAGCGCTATCAGGAAGCTGGCTCTCGAGTAGAGGACAGTAGGTACGACAGTGTCAGCGAATGCTACATGGATGGTGGACCTTCGATTAAAGACATCCCATGGGCCGGAACCGAGGAGGCTGAGTTTGATGCTTTTGTCAGTGAAGGTAAATACTTCCCATACCCACATTTCAAAACATCCGCTAACACTTCAGCAGAGCTGTATATCCACTCCAAAGTTCTCATCGCCGATGATAGAGTCGTCATCTGCGGTAGCGCAAACCTCAACGACCGCAGCCAACTCGGTTACCATGACTCAGAAATCGCCGTTGTAATCCAAGACCCGGAACCCGTCGAGTCGCTTATGGCCGGCGAGCCATACCAAGCCTCGCGATACGCCACCTCACTCAGACGCCAGCTCTTCCGCAAGCATCTCGGTCTTCTCCCTTGGCAAGACTGGTCACGACCGAACGCAAACTTCATGCCCATCGATAAAGACTCCAATGAGTATGACTGGGACTCTCCTGCCGATATCCTCGTGCGCGATGTTCTCTCCCACGAATTCTCTAATCTCTGGAACGGCACCGCGTCGGCGAATACTGAGGTGTTTAATAAAGCATTTCACTGCGTACCGGCAGACAATTGTAGAAATTGGAAGGAATATGAAGAGTTCTTTGGCAAGTTCTTCGTTACGCCTACTGGGAAAGACAAAACCGATAAAGACCTTCCGGCCAAATATGCCTATGGTCACGTGGTGAAGGAGGAATTTCCAGGTGGGGTTACTGAATTGAAGGATTGGCTTGACAGGGTGAGGGGTACGTTGGTTGAGATGCCTTTGCTGTTTATGGATGGGGTGGATTTCGCGGAGGAGGGCCTAAAGTTCAATGCCTTGACGAGTGAGGTGTATACATAAGGCAAGTACATATTTCATAGTAACTATTATCTGTGCCTTCTAAAGAGTACGCGCAGGTTTTTTGTCTAGGTAAGTAAGGTAAGCGGATATTCGGTAGTACAGAATATGTTTTCACATCCAGTCCTTTTCATTCACTCAATTTTTTGAATCGGAGAAAATGTCTCATAATCTAGTCTATTGTTGAAGATATTTAAGTAAGTTACTAAATGTAAATTATCGTCCATCTATTTATCAGCTCTATCTCTTGCCTTAATGGAAAAGATACCAAAGGCGGTTCAACTTCCCCCAAACGCGAGCCTGTACTCGACGCCTCCAACTCGTCATTTTCTCTCCCTGGTCAGACTCCCCGTTAGCAGCGAGCGACAGCAAGATACTCTCATTCTCCTCTTCAGGAGCCAAGGGGGTTCCGCAAGTACGGTAAGACTCACTCTTATCCTCGACAACCGAAGCGGTGGCGCGAGTAAGGAGACAGCGTTCGGCCTCTGCTTCCGCTTCTGCCACAGCAGCCACCACCGCGGCGCTTACGAATTCCGGCGCAATAACACACAAGATCGTCTCGAGGTTCACCACAACTCTATAAAAGTTGCCACCCCACGCCTTGCGCTGTCCCTGCCGCTGAGCGATCGAATACGCTTTCGGCGGTGCAGCCAGGAATCCCCTGCGGACGCGTACCGCGGGCTCCGGCGCAAGATCAGGGGCTCTATGTATAACGATCCTTGGAATGACATACGGGAATCGTGGTTTTCCCAGCCATGGCTCGGTCGTCTGGTACTGGTTCAACTCCTCGTCACTCATGCTCCATATACGCTCTGCTTCGCGCTGTGTGTCGCGGATGCGGCGACGCGCTGCCTCTTCGCAGTCGCAGCAGTCGTGGTCGAGGTTTGTGTACTTGCTGCCGATTCGGCAGGTGTTGTGGCGTCGGACCCTGGCGCAGGGTTTGACGTATAGTTTGCGGGTTGCGTCGTAGTAATGGGGGGTGCTGTGGCCACAGGTGTAGCGGAGGTAGTAGAACTTACACATTTTTATTTAGGAATGTAGGGGGCCTCTGTGTGTCGGTCTTGTGTTGGTCAAGTAATTGTGGTATTGGTTATATAAAAAGGAAATGGGATGGCTTGGTGGAGGTGGGGGTTAAGGCTTAATTATGTTTACATTACCAGGGTTGTTCTATTGTATTGTCTTGTAAGGATTGTTCTCTTTTGTTGTTAAACTGACGGCTTTCACTATTGCTCCTTTGTTTCTTTATTGTTTTTTGCCCCATGTTTATAGTGAACATCTCGAAGACAAGGGTCGCGACCCGAGGAACAATAAGAACAAAGACCAGGCAGTCACTTGAACTTTTTCCATCACACTACAGGCTAGAAAGCTTCAATTTCTGTTCTGTCTCTTGGATTTTATGTCTTAAAAATTTGTATCATTGCTTTAAACTGGAATTAGTTAGTTCTAATAACACGAAGCTTTTTTTTTCTTGTTTACTTGCCCGGAAAAAACAGCCGCGCTCCTGGTTTATGTCATGTAAAGTTGAGTCACATTAATTTCAGATATCACTTGTAATAAATATAGATTTGAATGAAGGATTGATATATTGCCACAAGTCCTGATGAGTTGAAATTTCATCATGCTAGCCTAAACTCGGTTCTTCATCCCAAGATCGATGGTGGTTTTCTAAAGGCATAATCTGCGCCCCGCCGTCTTCGGAATCTTCGGAATCTTCCAAATCGAAATCGAATTCATCTGGCTCTGACTCTGGCTTCTGATCAACGTTCTGTGGCTGTTGCTCTTTCAGACCTAAAAAATTAGTGATGAGTCTAGCTAATATAGGCACTGGCTCTGGCTCATGGTCAACGTTCTGTTGCTCTTCCAGATCGTTATTAGAGATAGAGAAAGCGGATTGAGGATGCAGATTACCATCAAAATCGTACTCCAGGGAGTAGTCTTGACCCCGGTAGTCAGCGGACTCATCAGGTGGTGTTGTGACAATTTGTGGGATGCCACACGGTTGCTTGGCTTTAAAAGCTTCGACTGCCTGTCTCTCCGCCTCGAACCCAACTTCCTCAGATGTCCAGGTTGGGTTTTCTGCCTCGATGTCATTAATGAGTGTAGTGAAGGCTCTCCTATGCACCTCCCATTCCTCATCTCCACACTCTTCGAGTTGAGTGGAGTAATCTTGTACTGCGTCCCGATGTTCGTCTCTCTGGCAGGAATCGCAGTACGAGTCCAAGGTTCTTTGCATTCTTACCCGCTCGGGATGATATTCTGGATCATAGGTCTGGTGGCCGCAGCTGTAAAAAAGAGTAAGCTCGCTATTCATGTTGGGCTGATGAATTTGAATTTGTGTGAAGGATTACAGAAACACTTACCTCATGATACTGTAGAGTTGTTAAATAAGTAGTTGTATAAAGCTGTCTAATTAGACTGGATATAGAAACAGACATGTCGAGTTCTTATCATCTACTTAGCGGATAACAAAGAACACAGGACAATGCCATTATCCTTTGCTACCGACAAACGGCGATCGAATAGATATAGACAACAAAGAATAGCTCTATCGAGGCAACAATAGAATGTCCCGTTAAGTAGATAATATAAACTTGTATTGTGATATTCTAGATAGCCTTAACTCCTATCTGTGACTGGTCCCCTAAAAGTAGTACAATTTCATTGGTATCATGAAGCGACCGAAACATGTTCTCAAAGCCGCAGCTACAGCAAAGCGCTATTGACCGCGACAGCAGCAAGTAATAACGCGCTACAGGATGTGAAAACTAGATCTCTATGTTGAGTTCCTATCGTTTATTAGCGTTGATTCCCGAAAGTTGTCTAAGCTACATGCATACCTTCCCTGGTAGTACTCAAAACGAGCACCACAAAGCAATTCAATGGAACCCGCATCAACCCATACACATTCGCCCTCACACTATCATCAACAATCTTGCCCTTCTGATAAGCCATCAGCGGAAAATAAACCCCGCAACAAACCTCAAAGATACAGAAACACCAAAACGTAACACTTTCGTCGCGGATAAGCACAGGGAGGAAGAATGACGCTGCTGCGATGGAGAGGGTGGCGATGAGGAGTTTGGTCGGCGTAATGGTGGTGTGGTTGGTTATTATGTAGTTGTAGATCATGGAGCCTGTCATCATGGAGCACATAAGCACTGCGAAGATGACGCCAAAGGGGAGGTCGTCCTGATGGCCGGCGAGCTTGTGAGATAGTTTTAGAGCGGGGAACTTGAAGAAGATGAAAATGCTATTAGGAAAGTGCGGTTAGTTTTGCTACTATTGTTTTTTTCACGGAGTTTGGGGAGTTCTGCGATGATTCATGTCTCCGGGGAGAGACAAGCCGCAGATTCCTGAGACGTGCCCAGATAGGGGGGGGGGGGTTGGATCTTCAATTACTTACTACATCGATCCTTCAAAGAAACATGAAGTGACGCCGAGTGCAAGTAGTCTTTTGTCTAGTCTATTATTAGCGGAGTGCATATGGGTTCATAGGAGTTCATACCATCAAGGAACAGTCGAAGTGTGCTTTTCGCTGGCGCTTCAATGCCATTTCCTTCCACATCCAATATAGACTTTTTGCTAGGTCCATTTTCGCCATAATTTTCACCCTATATCTAGTTAGCACAGATTCCTGTACCTATAATTGAATAAAACGTACCCAGTTCCTAGAGATAGCAAAGAAAGCAACCATCAAGCACCCAGCAGCAGTCATGAATGGCGCTTTCTCAGTCCCCGTCAAATCTGTAACCCACTCTGCAAAAATACCCGCCAGTATCGCAACCACAGTGTTAAGTGTAGTCATCGTACTGAAAATACCACTGAGGATAGAGCCCGGCGCATCGGGAAATGAAGAGTTGAACTCTGTCACCATCCAGCTTTCAAACACGCTATACATGAGCGTCGTACTCACGCCTCCTAGTACCCTGCCTAAGAACAAGATGGCGAGATCGTTGGTGAGAAGAGTGAAGCATGAGAGGGAATAGATGACGCAGAAGGCGAGACAGGCTGCGCGGCGGCCATATCTATCGGCGAGTTTACCGGTAAAGGAAGCGGATACTGCGCCGGCGAGAAAGCCGGTCATGAATAGTGCTGCGACGACTTCTTCAGCGAGTCCTTTCTCATCTGTGTGTATGGTTAGTTTGGTTTCGAGATATTGGAGCCGTACCCTTTGACGCTGATGAACGCCAAGTGTGAAACTGATTGTATTTCTAACCTTTGTATAATGGATAAATGTATGGTCCCTTGATTAGTTAGAGAAGGTCTTTTAGTATGTGGAAGAATGAGCATACCTGAAGCCAGTCGGAACCATTTACGAGCAAGTAGATAGGAAGAAATCGCCATTTAAATGCCCTCAGTAAGTCCTGATAATCATTATTCTGGACTTTTTCCCGAGCCCCTTTCTCTGGCTCAATCGCTGCCTCTTGTTTGTATTCTCGATATGCTAAAAGAACGTTAATCAGAGCAAAAGCCGCGAAGTTTGTCGGATAGAAGTCCATTTTTGTCGTGTTGAAGGAAAGCAAGGCGGGGGAGTTTTGAGGACAAAGAGGGTTCGGTCTCCGTGTCACGCTTAAGTACTTGACTGCAAGCCCTATGTAGATCTTTGATCATAACCTATTTCAAGGCACCCAATGACAAAGAAATATATCTTTGGTTGAAGATAATATGTGGCTCAAACCTTCTAGATACAAACCTGACACAAGCGCCCCATTTTCATCCACACTTGGCGGCTTGGAAAAGTTTTGGATTTGCGTGAGATGGACATCATTTGGTAAGGTGACTTGAAACGGGTTGAGGATTTGGGATTTGGGATTTCGGTTCCTCTTACTTAATCGGGGCCTTTTCGCTGACTATGAATAAGGCATGCCCTCTTTAGTGCAGCCCCTATTCCCAGCGTGGCGGGGTCTGAAACATCGGATCAGGCTTAGCGTATCGCGCACCATGTGTGTGGGGGAAAAGTCGTGGAGTTCTGATGATTGCTTGAAAGTTTGTTTTGTAAACATTAATTGTAGAATGATTTCTGATTGATTCTGAATTTTAGTATTACCGCCAACCCTCTTAGAAGAAGGTGGTTACAAAAATGGCACAACTCTTTTTATACCAACCGCCAACTGTAGGACATGAATCCTACCTCGGAAATCCTTCACAAAGGGTTACATTAGGGCTTAATTCTAACATTTAATTGTTAGCCAATTGAACGCCAATGCTAAAAACAAAACTGTGCTTAGATCATCCCTACAGCTATAAATCCTCGTTTATGCTCACTGTCGTTCGTGTTCACCCCTACAGAAAAATGGCGGAACCGGGGAAATGCGGGGGCTGAACAGCTACTGTGCTTCTGAAAAGAGAGTTCTGGAAAGGAAAGTAGAATGAAACTCTTTGGATAAGTGAGAAAGATTGATGTCCCCTTTACTGGAATTTATTTCCTTGCTCAGGATCGGAATACATCCTCCCTTCGGCTACATAATAAATGGCTGCTCAATATCACTAGCGCATCACAGCATTTGACCTTAAAAATCCAGCGCTGTATACCTTAACAGCTTCAGCCACTCAATATTCAAAGTATTCTTTATGCGAAGCTTCTTTCCACTCCCCCAGACTAGCCCCTATTTAAAACCTTTATCACAACACAAAAGACAAGTATGGCAGCCAGACCAACAACCATCAACGTCTCTCTCCCCTCGATCGCAAAAATGATAGACCACTTGCTCCTGGACCCAATAATGACAGACGATGAGGTATTAGCCGGTCTAGAGATATGCAAGAAATACAACGTCGCAACTAGTACTTTCCCTAGCTTTCTCATCCCATTCTTGCCACTTTATTCATTTCCCAACTCGTCGCTGGCCCTTCGACTCAAATATCAATAGAATACGGATAAATGTACGTACTAATAATATATATATATGTGAAAAGCATGCGTAAAGCCATACCACATTCTCTACGCAAAGAAACATCTGGCTGGAACAGGCGTCCTTGTATGTCCGGCGATCGGCTTCCCGCATGGGGGTTCGACGACGGAGGTCAAGTTGTTCGAAACGAAGAGGGCGGTGTATGAGGGTGGGAAGGAAGTTGATTTTGTGATTAACATTGGGCGGTTTGTTTCTTCCTTCCCTTCATCCCTCTGCCCTTGTAAATTAGACCTCTGATACAGGAAAAGATAAAGCTAATGAAACACTCTAGAGCGCGTTCAGGCAAATGGGAATTCGTCAAACACGAAATTTTTCGAGTGAACGAGGCGGTGGTAGAAGGTGGCGCTATTCTGAAAGTCATTTTTGAGAATGAGTGTGAGTGCAATTCTTGATGAAAGATCCGTGTTAGTTAATGGTATTGTAGATCTTACGGAAGACGAGGTTATCAAGCTCTGCCAGATTTGCACTGAAGTTGACGTTGCTTACGTCGAGACTTCAACGGGCTATGATTTCACGAAACTCCCTTCTGGAGATTATGAATGTAAGGGAGCGACGATTTCGCACTTGGAGTTGATGAGGAAACATGTTGGGCCGGATGTGAAGATCAAGGCTACGGGCGGTGTGAGAACGCTGGATGATTTGCTGAGGATGAGAGCGTTGGGTGTTAGCAGAGTAGGCACGACGAGCACGGGAGGGATTTTGGAAGAGGCGATTAAAAGGGGAATTGGAATGGAGAGCAGAAGTGTTGAAATTAATTGGGAAGGGGTTTAAGAGTTCAGCGTATTTCTCACTCCAAGTAATCAGATGTTGGATCGTAGCATTTGAGATTGGTACTTGAAAGTCCCTCCCGCAATCATCCTTAATCCTCCTTTCCCAGCATATCCAGCCAAACCAGCGAAGAGGCGCCAACAAAAGTGCGAGAGCCTTCCAGACCCGCTATGCAGCTGATCACGATGTTGGAAGAAGCAGAGCCGCACTACATGTTGCACAGCAAGTTCCAAATGCCGAGTTACATGCCAAGATGACAGCCGGAGTGGTTGCCGCCGCTACAACCGTTCCGAAGGTGAAGCCAGCAGCTGAGTAGCACGCCCCGACGAGGCCTGCGCAGCCGGCCTGGCAGAGTCCGTAGGCTGCAGGACCGGCGGTTACCAAGGTGGTGGTGGTGGCAAGAGCGGTAGCAACGATGCGTGAGATCTTCATCGTTTGTGAGTGGATGGAGTAAGTTGTGTGGGGTGGTGAAGATGTGAAGCTTTTGGTTGCAGAAGGGGAGCGGGGAAAAAGCAGTGTGGGGTGGTGAGAGATTTCGAAAGCGTCGACAGGGTAGAAATTTATATACCCCTGGGATCGAATGTCCAAGACAGACAAGGACCTATTCAAGTAGTCTGTGGTAATCTCCCGGTCTGCAGAGAATCGTCAGGGAAGATTCATGAAATCCAATTCTGCTGATTGGAAGGATGGTCAAACATAGAGTGAAAGAACGGGGAGTGAGATTTGTTCCGTGCTGTTGCAGTATCAATGCAGTGTAACCTACTACTCCATGTAACTGGTCACAACGTCCAATCAGATCACCACACCATCATCCCTCCTCTTCTTCTCCCTATCCTCAAAACACTCAAGTAACCACTTCTCGCCCCTCCCCCACCACCCACAGCACCTTTTATCCTTGTAACTCCAACGCTCCCAAACCTAATCTTCTCTACCACCACAACAGCCCATTACACACCACAGCACCAACGCTCGCTCGCAGGTGGATATACCGTAGAGGGTTCCTTGCTTCCATAACATTTTGTTCTCCCTCTTCTCTTTCCTCTTCTTTGCTCCAACCTACAATAAAGCCCAACCCATCATTCATTCATAAATTATATTCATAGCGTTTTCTCTCTCTCTCTCTCTTCCTCATACTAATGAATGAATGAGAGCCATGCATGAATAAATGATGTTAGGAATAAAGGAAGCAGAAGATTTGTAGTGTGCGGAGTACATGATGTAAATATTCGTGAGTGAAGCTTACTGGACTTTTATGTGTAGGGTGTAGGGTGTAGGGTGTAGGAATAGAAATACAAATAGATTAGGTACCTAGGGAATGAGTGGATGTAGATACTGTAGAGAGCGAAAGGGGTGGGAGAGGGGGAGGTCGGAGAAGAGTGCAGAATTAATCAGTCGCGCATGAGACGATGAGGGGAAAGCACCACGAACAGAGAGATAAATGAAGAACAGTCACACAACTCGTGAACCCAGAATAATTTTTTCCCCATCTGGTTGGTCCTAACCTATGCACTCCAAGGAAAACTTTAGTATGTGGTATATATATCTCACCCACCGAGCCTCCAAACGCCTCGTCCTACCCGGTCCTGTGTATCCAAAACTCCAAATATATTTGAACAGGACATAGGAAACATTTCGTACATTATCTCATCTTGATGTCTTGATAAAAATGCTCAAGTTGTCCGTTCATATCGGTTTTTACTTTTGCCAGTTCAGTAGGCGGTTTTTCCGTTCCATGTTGAGTCATCCCTCCATCTGCATCTCCAGCATCTCCAGCTTCTTCCCTCTTCTTTCTTCCTAATCGCTCGCACCATTCTTCAGCACTGATAATCGTGCCGTCGAGGACTCCAGATACTTGCGCCATCATATCAAGTCCCTCCTTCGCCAGGACAAGAACGCGATTTGCGCCATCTGCAACCTCTGCGTCCCCTTGCTCAAGATTCCGAGAGTTGCCAGCATCTCCATGCCTTGAATTGGCTAATTTGAATCTCCGAGGCAAGGAAGTAAGATGCCTCCTAACCAAAACCCTGGCATTTTCTGGCAACGCACCCCCAGCGTACCTCGAAACAATATCAACGACTTCTTTCAGCGTCTTCAAGACATCACTTTTCAACGCCGCTACTTTAGCGTTTAAAGCCGAGCGCTCGGAATCTGTCCGCACTACCAATTGCCCATCTGAATTCGTAATCTTGCCAGAATTTTCTGATCTTGCTGAACTATCGTATTCTTCTAGCACTGATTTCAATGCTAGGATTACTTTACCGATGTGTTCGTTGGCCCAGCGCAGCCAGCCTAGGCAGTATTTCAGACTGCGTAGACTTTCTTCGCTCATTGCGACGCTGAGGCCGCTGGTTGAAAGAACGAGTCGCGATTGCCAGGTACTGCCTGGGCTTTGCGGCTCATCCTGCTGTCGCGTAGGAACCAAAGCTTGCTGCGCGGCTTCGTAGCTGGGACTCCTGTGTTCGTCGTAGGCCGGCAAACTATCTGTCTGACTTAGATTCCGTTGCCGATGCTGCAATTCTTGTTGGTATACCGGGTGGGGATCCCGGGAGGCATTGTAATCGGTTTCTTGATCGTTGGCGCCTACTTTTCGTCGTTTGTTTGAGCCTTCCCTGGTATCTTCAATATCGAACGATTGACTTTTCTCGCCCAGAAACCACCGTACCCCTCCTTCGACACCGGTTATGCGCCCAACGGAGCCGACGGTATTGACGACGGGTGTAAACCTTCTTTCGACGTATTCAGCACTGGACTTGAACCGCGGACTGTAGTTCTTAGATGCGGAATATGCGGAAAGGGACCCTCCAATTGCGGTTCCAATGAGCGGGTGTGAAGTTGTGAGAAGTGACAAGAGGGGTTCTTGTTGTTCTCCTCTTGCTTGAGGGCTTCGAAGAGAAGAGGATGGTAGAGAAGTGTGTTGCTGTGGAGGAGATTGTATAAAATCTAGATATCAAATGTTAGCTGGAGTTTGAAATTATTCCCATGCGAACGTACCGGCCCTGAGATCTCCCAGCGCTTCAGCGGCAAGCCGCACATCAGGATCATCAATTGAAAGCACGCTGCCACCGCGTCGTCCTCGACTTTCAGGAGTATCAAGGTCCATGCCACTTGGCGAGTCCATGCCAATAGTCGAGCTGTTCTTCGGAGACAGCTGTGAGGGCCCAGGTTGGTAATATGCGGTCAACGGGTTTGAAGATGGCCAGACAAATTGATGCTCCTCTGGTCGAAATCGTTGCTCTGTGGGAACAGACGGTAAAGGAGGGAGCGTGCGATCATGGTGGGTACATGGCGGATTTGTTGTGGGCACGGAAGGGAAATCGAGCGATTGAGGATCGTGAGACTGAGAGTAGGAGGGCGGCTGTTCTGGTAGCATGTGATCCTGCGCCTGCTCCATTTTTGCCCCAGATCCCGACAAGGACTAAAATGCACGCAGGGTCTGCAGTATATGAGGCTATCGTCGAGTAGGTACCCGACAAGATGCTATGAGCATTTGTGGCATATAAGTTTTTGGTGCAGAGTTGCTATTGTAAGTAACTCTTTCGGCGGCGGTCAGTCAGTCAGCCTGTGCCTTTCTCAGTATGCGCCGACCCGCGCCTTGATTGGAGATAAAAGTGCCCAGGCCAGGCAGGTACTGTACTGTAGCCGAATGGACGAAGAGGGAAGGAAGAGTACTAGTGAATCTATAATTATAATACAAAGGCGTTCTGTCTAAATCATCACAATAGTTTCCTTTCTGAAGTCATTGCCACATAATGATGAGTAGGTAGGTATATGAGGTTGATTGAGGGGAAGGAAGTCCAGTAGGAGACGGAGCGATGTCAATCCGGGAGCGATCACATGCCAGGGCCATCGGCGAAAAGTCGAGGATGCCGATCAGCCATCACGTACGGAATAGAGTTGGATTGAAAGAATGCAAGAAACCTAAAATGCATGTGATATTGGTATTCCTCGAATTGGGTTGTATATAAGCAACACACAGGCTATTCTTCCATGTGGTAAGGTATACCAGAAGAGGCAATAGAGTCAGTCTTCGTGGAAAATGGCCTTCTAGAAAGGGTTTCAGTTGGAAGGCAGCCCTCCGGAGCTTTGCTCGCCCAATGATGCCACAGCCATCACCGTCTGTAGTACTTCAAGTATCTCAACAGCTTGTACTTCGGGACTGTAACGCAATACAACTTCATTCTCATCTCATCCCCCATCATATATTTGTATGGTCCCTCTGACGCCGCCCGCGCAATCTGTTGTTCTTTCAAACAATGCTCGGCCAGCTCTTATGGTACCTCATGTGTTCGGTCTCCGCGCCGCGAAATCGCTAACTTCATCAATGGGAAGGCAAGGTAGGCACTGACAGAATGCCAGGCCGGTTGTGCCTTATGTGATTGAGTTGCACTGTCTAAAAGGGAGCGTTGGTAGAAGAAGAGGAAAATGGCAGCCGACTTTTTTCTGATATTCTCACTAGCGCCCTTTGACTAGCGTCCGGGTCTAGGTCCGTTTAGTCAGCAAAGCGTCAAGGCCACCGCAATATTAAGCTTACATCTGGAAGGTTTGATGTGAACGTGGGGTTGACGACCAAATTCAAAACCTCCTCCTCTTGAGCGCATTTACTTTTCTGCTTTTAGCCTTTACGAATGTCATAAATCATCCGAATCCCTTCCTCCGCCCGTCCTGGCTCACTCACCTTTTCCACCTTTCCATCCCCCCTGACAGCATGGCCTCCGCTCTCTTCTTCCTCGACCTGAAGGGCAAGGTACGTCTTCTCGCCGAGTATGACCAGTACGCATTGCTAACCAGCCTTGGTAGACCCTCTTGGCCCGGAACTATCGAGGGGACATTCCCATGTCAGCAGTTGAGAAGTTCCCAATACTATTGAGCGAAGCAGAAGAAGAAAGCTCCGCCGTCCCACCATGTTTCTCTGACGAGGGGATCAATGTATGCCAAATCCGACAACGAGAAAGGGGCTGTTCTAACCTCCAACCAGTACCTCTACATCAGACATAACAACCTTTATCTCCTCACATTAACGAAGCGCAACACAAATGCCGCTGAAATCCTCCTCTTCCTCCACAAGATCGTCGAAGTCTTTACCGAGTATTTCAAAGAACTCGAAGAAGAATCGATACGCGACAACTTCGTCGTCATTTACGAACTCCTGGATGAGATGATGGACTTTGGGTACCCCCAAACGACAGAATCAAAGATTCTACAAGAATACATCACCCAAGAATCACACAAGCTGGAAATCCAAGCACGGCCTCCTATAGCAGTGACGAATGCCGTGTCATGGCGGTCAGAAGGTATTAGATACCGAAAGAACGAAGTCTTCCTCGATGTTGTGGAATCACTCAACCTCCTCGTCTCATCCACCGGCAATGTTCTGCGCTCTGAAATTCTAGGCGCCGTAAAAATGAAGTGTTACTTATCAGGAATGCCCGAATTACGTCTGGGTCTGAATGACAAAGTTATGTTTGAGACGACAGGTCGGGCAACAAGAGGGAAGGCTATTGAAATGGAAGATGTGAAATTCCACCAATGTGTGCGTCTCTCACGATTCGAGAACGACCGTACCATCTCTTTCATCCCTCCAGATGGAGAATTCGAACTGATGTCGTATCGCCTAAATACCCAAGTCAAGCCTTTGATCTGGGTAGAATGTATCGTAGAATCGCATTCAGGCAGCAGAATCGAATACCTGCTTAAAACGAAATCGCAATTCAAGCGACGGAGCACGGCCAACAATGTCGAGATTACGGTTCCGGTACCTGAAGATGCGGATTCTCCACGATTCAGGACGAATATTGGGAGTGTACATTATGCGCCCGAGAAGAGCGCGATTGTGTGGAAGATTAAGCAGTTTGGTGGGAACAAGGAGTTCTTGATGAGAGCTGAGCTGGGACTGCCCAGTGTAAAGGGTGATGATGAACACGGTGGTGGGATGACTGGTGGGTTTGGAGGTAGTATGGGTGGTGTTGGTGGAAAGGGCGCGAAGAGACCAATTAGTGTGAAGTTTGAGATTCCTTACTTCACTACGAGTGGGATCCAAGTACGGTACTTGAAGATTATCGAGCCTAAGGTATGCCCTCTCCTTTCTTTGGAAGCGGTCGCCTACCCCGCTATCTTGCCTTATCTACAAACATGAGAACCGCAAATAACATGCCCACAGCTCCAATATCCCTCTCTCCCCTGGGTCCGCTACATCACACAATCCGGCGACATCGCAGTCCGATTACCAGACGTCAGCTGAAGCACCCATTTCCCAATAGAACAACCCACAGCATTTTAATGAAGGAGAGGAAAAAGCGCAGAGGCATTTCGGGCAAAGGCGTCATGTAGAAATCTAGACCAGCCTCGGTAGCGTACTTTGCACAATCCACCACATCTTACTCTGGTAACCTGATATTCTTCGTTCATGCCAGACGTTTTACGAGTATACGCCTTGAATTCTAGCAGCCACAGTTGGTCGCGTTGAATCCTGACTGGTTGTTTGATGTTTGATGTCCGTGTTATTGACACCCCTTTCGAACCAACGATCTCCCGCATCTCACAGTATCGGCAGTGAGACACCTGCGGTAGGTTGCATGTTACCTACAGTACGAGCATGGCTGCCCAATCAGGTTGCCGACCGCCGTCCAACCCAACCAACACACATTTAATGGTGATATTATATGTAACAACAACCCCATAAACCCAGTCTCACCTCTAGAGCGAGAACTTTACAAAGCACCAAATGCAACCCAGCAAAAATCACGAAAGCAACATGCTAGGTAGGCAATGTAGGTAAGGCTTACCGGTACAATAGTTCATTTTAGAGTGGATTGGAGTGGCACAGAGTAGGTGCCTAGGTATGATATGTTTCATCATCTTAAAGCTGTAGCACTGCATTAGGTACCTAGGTACCTAGTGGTTGGTTCCGAATATGACATGAATGCAGAGCAGACCTCCCTACCGGTTAAAAAGGGTTAGCTCGCTTGCAGCATTCACCACTGCATCTACCTTCTTTGCCCAAAGATTCAATCCAATTCCCTTCAACTTCACCATACATTACAAACATCCCCACAAAATGGATCCTCCTAATACCAAAACACCCAACGCCAGCAAGGGAATTACAGAGCCTCCACCGCAACCGCTGCCAAAGCCAGTGGAAGGACTTCCGATTTCGCACGCGGAAGATGGAGGGGGAGGCCGCCAAATCCATGGCTTCATTTGGGTTCTTGTCATAAGCTCCGTGCTCACGTCTACGTTTCTCTTCGGGCTGGATACTACGATCGTTGCTGATATCCAACCTGCTATTATCAGCGAGTTCAACGCCATTGAGAAGTTGCCGTGGATCTCTGTTGCTTTCTTGCTGCTGTCTGCGAGTACGACTTTATTCTGGTGCGTGCGGATTCTCGTTTCTTCCATATCTATGCAATCCAAGATCTGATTGAAAGGTTTCATTATTCGTTCGTGTCTATACAGTACCTGATTTTATTTTATTTTATTTGTGGTATAGGGGACAGGTGTATGGCCAGTACAATACCAAGGTTCTCTACATCACCTGCGTTCTGAGTTTCGAAGTGGGGTCTATTCTCTGCGGCGCCACGCAGAATATCAACGGCCTTATTGTAGGACGCGCTATTTGCGGCTTGGGCGGGACGGGGATGTATACGGGGGCATTGTAAGTGCACTTTGCCAGCATATGCATTGATTTCTGATCTACGTACTTATACTTACTATGTCATAACACAGAACACTTTTATCAATATTCCCCGCAGAGCATGAACGCTCCATCTACATCGGCCTAACTGGCTTGACCTGGGTGCGTAACTTACAAGCCTTCAAACATACAATGGAACTCCCAGACTTGCATCGGCCATACACAAAAAGCGCCGCTACGTGCATTAGAACAAAATGAAGGACTGGATCATCGTCTGAGAGCTCGCCCAATATCATTTTTACGAGCACAGCCGCATTCTCCGAAGGCGTTTTACCGGGCGAGGTTTCGCTCAGGGAGTGTACTGGAAGTCCAAAATCGGCCGGCGTCAGTGAAAATTCCTCGACGCGAACCGAAACGCCTTCCTCTTCATCCACGGTCCAGTGAGGATCTTCAACGAGACTCCAGCAGAACGTTCGTCCTGCGCAGCTAATCTCGTCCAAGCTCTCTGCGCCACATACGACTAATGCTTTCTTCACGCCCAACAATTTCAACGCTTCTGCATAAATAGGACCCAGCTGTTTCTGGGCAACACCCACCACTCTAGCCTCCATAATTGGGGTCAAGGGATGCGCCAGCGGACCAAGAACATTGAAGATAGTTTTGAATCCCAACTCCTTACGTACCGGTGCCGCCCACTTAACACCAGGATGGAAGACGGGTGAAAACAGAAAGGCAAAGCTTCCATGCTCGTAGAACGCAGGCAACGATACCGGCGTGACGCTCTCGAGGACTGGGGAAATGCGTGGGTGTCTATCAGCAGAGCTAGCACCGATAGCACGTAGTACATCTGCGGCGCCCGAGCTAGAAGACGACGCGCCCGCGCCGTGCTTGGCGATGAAGACGTATGCTGATGCGATGATGGCCGCTGCGGTAGATAAGTTGAAGGTGGAATACCCATCACCGCCCGTTCCCTCCACGGTGCACAACCCGCCGCAATACGAGCCTCTGGCCTTCTCCGACGTACGCAAGTTGACAGCGTGCTGTACCAGTTGGCAGTCGACTTGCGAGCCAGCGTCACGCATTCTGGCCGCGCATTTGGCGATAACCTCGGCGTTTTGGCTGAGAGCTGTGGTTTGGAGGAATGTGAGAAGACTGGCGCATTGGATGGGGGATAGGCGGTTTAGGAAGATGAGCGAGATGGCGTCTACTACTTCCTCTACGGTGGCGGAGTTGTTGGCTAGGTGTTGTAGTACGGTCGTGATGGATGTATAATTGCTGTTCTGAGTCGACACAACTTCTGCTCTTGAGTTCGGGCTCTGCTATAGTGGAGGTGTTCGACTTGGCTTGTACGTAGTGTGGGAGATTCGCGATGTGGAGTTGAAGGTGTCACGGCAGGAGCCAGCTATATACTTGTGGAGGCTTGAGGTCCCACACGCAGCTGTGCAGAGTGAATAAAAGTGCAGAATAATCAGAGTGGTTGGGAAAGTGTAGTGAAGTGTGCTAGGGCGTTCTGTTAAATAAGGGAAGGTTCCTTCTTCATGGTAGAGTGAGGTTTTAGGGGGCTGGATGCTGGGTTCGACAGCTAGTATGAGCTTGGTTTTTGGCAGGTTGTATAAGGCCATGTTTTGTTTGCGATGAAGTTTGAAGTGTATTGTTTTAGAGGGAAGGGGTAAGTGGCTAGTTTCTCGGTTGACTACCTGTACTCGCTCAACACTCTTTTAGTGGAAGTGGAGTGGGATTTTTGGTCCAGCATTGTTTTCAAGAAAAGAGACAGTAGAAAAGGAGGCAAAGATTGGCTATAACCTGATAAATATCCAGGGAGTCATTTTTTATGTTCTTCTATGAAACATCATCCTAACTTGGTAGTGGATCTCCTGTTTTGAATCTACAGCTCCTCTACCTTTTCAATCACCAACACTTCACTCCCTTCCCTCCTTACCCATCATTTCCCTCTCCCTCAAAGACCCAAATTCTTCACAACTCAGTTCAGTCCTCAACAGACCAAACATTAAGCACCATCGCATCCACCCTCAAATTCTGAACCGCACACCTCATACCCCGCTTCACCACTCACATACCACCAGCCCTCATCTCAAACCGCTTGCCCGACGCCTCCCCCTGAACCCCAACCGTGACAGCGGCTCTCTTCCCAGCAGCAAAAGTACAGTGCCTCGCTCTACTTTTCACATCCTCAACAAATGAATATGAAGATTGAGCAGCGATGTTGAGTTGAGAAAACCTCGTATTACCTACCTGGATACCTTCAGGGTGCGCCATGATGTACGTAGATGAGAATGCGATGTCTACACGGCGTTAGCTTGGATATCTCTATCGAGAACGGAGGACGAGGTAGGATGGGATGGGAACCTACTCTCTTCACCCTCCGCATCGTCGCCACTAACGCGCGCGCGCACTTTTCCTAGTTCTGTCTCCCAGGCTGGATCTTCCACCATGACGAATTTATCATCGAATGCGATTTCAGGGGACGTAATAACTTGACGGCTAGAATCTCTTCCATTCTTGGTATTTTCCGGACTCAGATTGCCAAACATAGCTGGCGATATCTTACCCAGGGAGTTTTTACGGAGACTGCTATTTGTGGCTTTGGATTTGGATAGAGAATCGGTTTCACCGATGCTTGCTCGGCGTCCTTTAGCTAGCTTCTTGTATTCAGGCACCGGCATAGGCGTGCAAGTTGCAGATCGGCCACCGAGTTGCTTTCGCTGGGTTGGGGGTGGGATAGGGGATTCTTTGACTCTCGGAGCTTTGATTGTATGCGCAAGTGGTCCTTCGTCCGCCGAACTGTCTATTCCTGCATCATCTACACCCGGAGCCGACTTGTCCGTCGATGTTCTCCTGGCGCGGAGAATGGTCTTGCGAAGTTCTTCTTTGCGCGAAGCGTAGTATTCTTGTCTGATGATATCGGCTTCCATTGAATGTGCTGGGAGCAGATAGCTCTTCTCTTTTGCCTTCTCTAGCTCAACCGAACGATCGTCGAGGTCTTCTTCGGATGAGGTGTACGATGTTCGGGGAAGGGGTGCTGGGACTGCGGAGTTGTGATTTTGTCTCTGGGATTGTTTCGAGCTCTCGTCGGCGGAAGAAGTGACAGCTTTGCCATTGCTTTCCTCATCTGATTCGGAGGCAGAGGCGGTCGTTTCGCTAGCGTCTACGTTTGTATTATGCTCAAGACCAGAGTGAAGCAGGAGTGCTGGTTTTTGAGAGTGTTTTCCGGCAATAATATTCTTCGTTTCACCCGCTGGTGTCTGCTTTTGGCGTTCCCCTTTCATGTAACTATGAGCGTAGTCCTTGAATCCTTTGATGATCGGCGTGTCTAGAACACCAACAGTTGTTTCCCTACGGGTCCGCTTCTTCTCGGCTGGCGATGGTGTTTCCTCCCGAACGGAATTTTCTTCATGGCCCTCATGTGCCTTCTCTTTCTTGAGGGAAGTGCCAAACGTTTCGGCTCTGTCTTCCTCCGCGCTCTTAACTCGTGGCTTTAGTTCTCGGATAGACTTCTTCTCCTTGCTCTTCTTACGTTTTTTCTTCCTCCCGCCCTCGTTAACCTCAATATCCCCGCCGTATCCAAGAATAGAATCATCAGCATTGGCAGTAAGCAAAGGCTCCCCACGCTTCCTCTTGTGCTTTTTGCGTCCCGCTCCTTGGGATTCATGGCTGACGTCTTGACCATGACTTCCTGTAGTCTGATTGTCGGTATTGATATGGTGATTGTTCTGCGTATCCGCAACAGCTACACTCATCATTGAGTCCTCGGCACCGACGTCCCTTGCTCGGCTAACCCCCAGCTCTCTCTGTTCCCGCAACTCTCGCTCTTTTTGAGCCTTCTTAGCCTTTTTCCTCTCCTTTCTGCTGAGATGAAGCTCTCCATCCACGGTCTGGGTCGGTTCGTTGGGGTGGTCGGCTGGAATACGCCCATTGATTTGAGTACCAATGTGGTCGCTCATCTCACCATTTCTATTCAACAATTCCTTGCTCTCATTCGCAAACCCATGCACCTTCCGCTCCTTCTTATTCCCCCTCACCAAACTTCCCGGCGCCCCACTCTCACCATTCACTTTCGCACCAGCACCAGCACTCTCGTGCTTCTCCTTCTCCTTCTTCCCCTTCTTCTCCCCCTTCCCCAACACAAACACATCCTTCCACACCCGCGCCATCTTCTCCTGGCCCTCTATACTATTATCAAGATCCTCAAACGGGAACTCCTTATCCTTATCCTGATCTCTGGCTCTCGTCCGTGAAGGTGAATGTGCTGCGTTGGTTTTTTCGGTTGCTGTTTTTTTGCACATATACATATCATATTAGCTAGCGTTATGGAGAGAGATTGAGATAGAGATTGGAAGAGGTGGAGGTAAAAGAGAGCTTACAGTCGCGCGCCATTGTCGTTGACTTTGTGTTGTGGAGTGTGTAGAGAGGTTTGGGGAGGTTGAAATGGAAGATGGAAGATGGAAATAGATGTTTCAAGTTGGAGGTTTGGAGATTGATTATGATTGCTTTTTCTTTGATATTAGGTGCGATAAGAGAGAGGCCGGGTGGGTGAATTTTTGGCGGTGGGAAGAGGCAAAGAGGTGGACGGACTTGTAAAGGTGAAATGGGAATTCAGAAATTGAATAGCTGGCTTATATCGGTGTATTATTCTCTGCGCTGGCTTGCATTGATTGATCCATCGAGCGGAGGCAGGCTAGGGGTATTTTCAAGGAACTTTGAAGTTTGCAAGTGATCACTTGGAGCGCATACTAGACTTTGGAATTTCGAAGTGATAGATCAGAAAGCAGAGATTCATAATATAGGGAGGGGTGGAGGTGTTATTTGTTGAACAACCGTATGTATTGCCCCCTTTTCCTAGTAATCGAAGTCTAATTTATACATGTTGATTACATTGTTCCATCCACTACTCACATACAAAGTCTGATGACTTCCATCGGGGCTCCAGAACGGGTGGACGTTTACACCGTAGCCTAGTACCGTTTCAATGTAATACTACGCATCGAAATAATGTCAGCTAAAATTCCTCTAGAGTACTTGGAATCATAAGTAGAAAGGGAGTAAAAGGAGGTTAGGTAAAGAGTACATACCGGTCCATCAAAAGGTCCATACGGCGTCGCACTCGCATAAAACATCATTGAACTCCCAAACGAGCCCGTAAACAGCAGATACCGCTCGAAGTAATTGCTCCACATAATACTCCCCTGCCCGTAACTAATAGGCACCACGCCCCCATCGCCCTCTCCCAGAAGCCCATAGGTCGACTTGGCGTCAGCATAGCTTGGAATCCCTTGCACCCAATTGCCTTTCAGGGTGAGGAATTCATAAGCATCCGCCTCAAATGCATTATCAACAGGTGCCCTGCCGACGATAATCCCGGAACCGTTTTTATTGGTATAGGCGTAGATGTATCCCTCGGCGTTCATCACGGTCATGATTCCCACAGGCAAGGCATCGGGACCCGCAACCAAACCACCAGTGCGGTTTCCGACAGGGAGTTCCGAGCCTAGTGTTGCACGGTAAATGCCCAGTCCTCGGTCTGGGCCTACACCTGAGGTGTTGCGCCATATTTCCCACACAAAGCCGATGCCGATGCCAGGGGACACTTCAGCTACGTTGCCCGTGCTGAGGCCCCAGAAAGGAAATGGTTCTTCGGGGACGGGATCGGCGGCTACGGGAGGAGCTAGGAGGACGTTTTCAACGTTGCTTATGCTTCCCATGTCGACGCGGAGAATATTATCTGGAGTGCCGTAGACTGAGCCGGGCAGTACGTTAGTAAATGGATGGGGAGGAATGAAAGGACGATAGCCATGAAGGGTGGTGGGATAGAAGCTATCTTTCTTTGGAGAAAGCTTTGGGTGTATATCACGAGGGAGTGGATATCTCTGAGAAGCAACGCAAGTAACCATCAGATCTAAGGGCATATGATAACTTACAAGCAGGACCTGTGGACAGGCCATTTTCCAAGCCTTTAAGAGAGAGCACGTCGCCGAAAATCCAAAATGGCGTATTATTGAGTACAGAGGTTCGGCCATTATCCCAACCCATACTCGGCACTGTACTGCTATAGATAGAGCCAACGGTTGAGATATGCCATTTAGTCCCATTGTCTGAATTCCAGGTCTTAATATCTGGGAGGGTACCTGTCGGATATGAAGACGCGGACGAGGATGTAGCTGCTGCTATCTTGGTGACGGGTACAGCTGAAGTGACCGCAACAGAGGTGGAAGCAGGAGTCGAGACGGCATGCGTAGATGTGCTGGCAGTGAAGGTTGTCCAGGCATAGCTGGAAGTCTCGGATAAGAGGCAGGAGACGATGTCTCCATTTGTGTAGCACCAATCTGGGATATCATTGTGGTCGTTGTCGTATCGCTTGTGAAGGTGCTTGTGAGAGAATGGACTAGCCAAGACTGAAGAAGAGAAGATAATAAACAAAGATAATGATTTCATCTTGAAGAGAAAAGAGGAACGGATGAAGTTGGTTAGAGGTTGAAGGAATGTAAAATCATGAACGTAGATGGATCGTTGGTGGCCAGCAGGAATCAAAGAATCTAAAGAATGAACGAATAAAGCAAGAAAGAACGTGGCAGCGCAAGATAGCTGGATTACGACGCAAAAAGATCGATATCAGTGTGAAAACTGGAGGAAGCGTACATTATAAAGGATCAAGTGTTTGCTCCTTCTCGAACGGATCAAAACGACTTTGCCGAGACTTGCAGCAATTCTCGGCTAATTAGCGAACCCCCAATCAAAGGGAAGAGATCAACAGGGGAAAAGAGGGGAAAGCTAATGATTGGATGCAGGGGGCGTTTGCTTGCAGGTTGTTTTCGTTTCACATCTTGTGCTGCAGCTAACCCTTCCCCCTTTTGTGATTACCTGGCCTTGCTCGGAGTAATACCCCATACCTCGGCCTCGGTTGATGGAGTTTATGCTCGTGCTCGCAGTCCATACTGTAACTTGTGAAAGAGCTTATCAATAGGCACGCACACGCACTCCTCCATACCTTACTTATAATCTTATCCTTATCACCTTATCATCTTATCATCTCCTCTCATATCAAAGCCACCAGATCTCGCTAAATGCGGGGAAAGGGGCCCGTCCGAGTGGCTTTAGCGCGGACTAACAATTTCAACCACTACATGGCTAAGGTACTTTTGACAAGTCTTCCCCAAGTCTCTCGTTCGATATATGAAATAACATTTGTTCAATATATCCAAGTCGACACATAGTAAACATAACAGTGAAAAGCGCCTAATCACACAACATCACCCTCCAAACCTCACTCTACGTCTAACCCACTCCCCGTTCTCGCAAAACACACCCGTTCCCTCACCAGCCCCCTCCTAACCCAAACCCACGTCCCTAACGCCCAACTCGCAACACACCCAAAGAATAGCCCAGAAGAAGCCCCATACGCAACATCAAACTCCACACCCCACACAATCCCCGCCAGCGCCGCGCAGAAAACCCCACCCCCAACCACCCACCCTACATTAACCTCCCACAGCACTCTCCTAAACACCGGACTGCCCTCCCACCGCCCCCTCAACTGCGCCCTCAACGCCCGTGAGCGCCGCGAAGCCGACGAGGAGACCGGGCGTGTAGAGGAAGAGCCAGGGCACGGGCTCGTCCAGACTCGTGGCCAGGACGTAGGGAACGATGCCGTCGATTGTGGCGAGCGCGTACCAGCAGAAGAAGAAATCTAGACGTGCGAATGGGGATGGCGAGTGTGGGGAGCCTAGGGGGGAGTATTTTTCGGGCTGAGAGATGAGGCGGTAGCTCGGAGGGGTAGCTCGACGAATTCGCAGAGCCGAGCGAGGCGCAGGATACTCCGAGGCTGATGGCCAGGGAGATGGATGTGTGCCGGGAGAGAGTGTAGTAGAGGAGGAGGGGAAGGAGGAGGTCTGAGATCAAGAGGGTAGGGTGCAGATGAGGATTGAAGTCTTTTTTTGGAGGGAGGAGAAGGTTAAGGGGGATGGGAGGTGAGAAGGAGAAGGTGTAGGAGGAGGAGAAGGAGAAGGGGGTGGGTTTAAGCTCATTGATAAACATAAGCTGGGAGGAAGTGGAAGTGGAAATGGAAGTGGTTGACGGCCGTGGTTTGTTGTTCCTTGATCTGAACAGGTGTGGGCAGGATTTGAAAACTTGGATTGTATAAGGTACTTGTATACGGATGTATATATCCGGAGTTTGTCCATGCTAAAGTCTAACTAAAACCCACCCCATTACAAGATGGCGTTCAGATACCTGTCTATGATCCGATGACAACAGCCACGATTTCCTCTCGCATCTCGCTGCTTATATTCATATATTCGATTGCTTCTAATCGACATCTCTGACTAGAAAGAAGCTCGATATCTAGCTAATGAAGACTTCGAATTGGTATCATACCAGCAGGTAGATCAAATACCTCCACGAGAAGAAGCAAGCAAGAAAGCAATATCATGATACAAGCTCGAAGCCGTTTTCCTAAGCCATAAGTCCATCTCTGCATTCCATTCATAATAAATATCGGGGAAAAGTCAAGTAAACGCCACAATACACCTGATCCATGTCCAACACCATCTATTTCGTACCGTTCATCTCCTCATCCTCATCCTCTTCCCCATCTACTTCCCCATCTACCGCATCTGGGTGTCCTAGTAGACTTGCTACATTCTTCATCTCATAATGCTTCTTTCGCAGTTCTTCAAACTTGCGATGCTTCTCCTGCTCCTCCTGACTCAACCCAACATGTTCTTCGCCTGCGACATGCACAGCCTTCTCTCTATGCTCCTCACCCTCTGGAACCGCCTCTTCGGGCTCGCCCAGACTCAAGCCTGGAATCTCATCCTCTTTCGTACTGCGCGATACCTTCGAAGGGCTCTTGAGGTCTAGTTCATCAACAATGATATCCTGAGCGTCCAATGTCCGCAACTCATCCTCATCTTCCGTGGGATCATAATGCTTCGCATACGGCGTCTTGGGCTCATCAATCTTCATCGTAGAGTTCTTCTCCTGCTCAGTCAGATACAGATTCGCCTCGTCCCATTTCAAACGCATGTTGTTTTCGTCGTTTGGATCGGTCGAGTGACTTGACTGGCGGCGCGATCCGGTGGGCCGTGCGCCGGAAGAGGAACGGCGATGTCCGGCATTTGAAAGGGTGTTTTGCAGTGTGATGTCTTTTTCGGAGAGCTCGCGGCCTAGATCAGGGCGGATGGGTGCGGCGACTGGGGGAGGTGAGGTTGAGATCGGGGTTTGGCGGGGAGGAGAACGGTGGTAGGAGTTCTTGAGAATTCCTGCGACAAGTGGGTTAGCTATTGTTCGGCTTGATGAAGCCGGGTTGTTTTTACATACCCTTTGGTCGCACGGATGAGGGGCTGGGAGGGGAGTGAGAACGAATTTGTGTTGCTACTTCGGAAGCCATGTTGTCGCACATCAATGGGGGATGTTGGTGCTTGGTAGCAAGAAGGTCGAAAGTTGGCAGAGCTGGGATTCGTGTCTGTGTGGGGTTATTTGTATGTTGTCCTGGAGACTGGCATGTAGAATTTGAGGACGTGTAGATTGTGTGCCTCTTCTGGGTTGAGCTGAGAATGATATGTACGGTTTGGTATGGCTGGCGTCAAATAAGAGGTGGTCAGTCAGCTCTTATCTCGTGTTCGGTGGTGGTAGTGGTGTCTTTCTGTTTGTGCAGCTGAGCCGGTACAAGTGATGAATGTGATGTTTCTGTCATGTGCCGACGCCGACGACCATCGTCATTTCTTACCTAAGCCTAAGGTCGTTACAGTAGGCTTTAGCCACCAATGATGCAAGTTTCTCGATTTTTATATCTTTTTCAGTACTGCTGCTTTTCTTTCCTACAAGGAAACACATCCTTTTTCTCGAAAGGATACTTTGCACATAATTCTCGACACTTCTCTGCCCTTCTCTGCACTTCTCTTCCCTTCTTATACAACTGCACGTCGAGCACAACCACGTCCTCGGTCGTAGACTGTGGAGCCACGCTCACGTTCTTGCCTCTGATGTACATGCAGCAGTACCCCGCGCCAGCCGCTCAAATAATTCCAGACAGGCGGCCAAAAGCATCAACTTGCATAAACTCACGTCACATCACAGTCAAAGGGTTCAACAATGGCTTATTCAATTGGTGGAACGATGACGCCGAGATACCTTCATCATGCCCAAACGGGACCATACATCCATCCTTGGACCTGTTCGAGGTATGGCTGCGTCGGCATCTAATGCCTCCCAAGTGGCTGGAAATGGTCAAATACCGCTTTTGAGACAGAATTGTGGAGAAGCCTCCGCACTCCTGATCGTTGATCCAAGAACCTTCTGTCTTGAATTGATTAATGATTTACAGACTTCGTTGCAGACCTTTCAACCTAATACACATCCATCGAACATCTTGTTGTCAAATTCAGTTGTCATGGCGCCCAAACTCAGTCGTTTGAAGCGTTCATCCCTCGCAAGGTTTTCTTTTCCTGTACTTACCTTGGCGGCATGCGGTCGGGAGATATCCTGCCCTATCCTTGTCTGAGGAAAGGGAACAACGGATCTCTTCTCTCCATATGTCAACTTGGAATTCATTACTTTGACTTCCTCTGGCTTCCGCTTCACAGGGTCTCTCTCGCTCTGCGCAAGCGACATGACTTCAATCTTATTCACGTGTTCCAACTTTTGTTCGAGCTCAAGACACAGACAGAAGTCGATATATGCCCCGGGAACCTTGATATCGCACGATCGTCGGGCAGTCAATGGAGGCCTCTGTTGTTGATGTGCAAATGTTGGCAAAGTCCCACTACGTCCGCGAATCATCTGAAGTTGCTGCCCTCCCATTGACATCGATCTTCGCTGTAGCGAGTGCACATCAGCCACTGGGAGTAGTTGACCCAAAGACGCTGTCCGCAATGGGCTCCATTCGTGTGGCCCTGGAATATTCGGTGGGCAGTATCGCAAGGACGGACGGACTACGACATCGGGATAGTCTGCGGATCTGAATTCAACACGTCAGCAAAGCGTGATAACGATTTGAATATTGGGATTTACCTCATGGTGGCTAGCGGCGATCTCTTGGAGAGATTACTGATGCTACTGCTTGGAGTCACGGCTTTTGGCTGCCTCTCACGCTTGGAAACTGAAAGCTCTGAACTGTCAGAACTCATGTAACCAGACGATGATGTTGATAGTCCCGAGACCGCAGAATCAGAATGTGTCAAGCCTTTGCTACTAGTATCTTTGACAAGGTGGGCCCACTCCTGACCCCAGCTTTTCGTCCTCCTCATTCCTCGCATGGGTAAGAGGGGAGTGATAGGTCGCTGAAGTTCGGATATATCAGACATCTCTGATCCCACTGATGGTGTGATCGGCAGCGGCTTTCGTCTGATGCTCTCTTTGACTCTAGTTGGGTCTTTCTTCTCCGTCGCATAAGCATTCTCTTGACCGAAAGAAGAGACATCTGAGGCGCTGCGTTCTATAAAGTCCTTGTCGAACGAGCTAAGTCGAACAGAAACCTTTCTCGCGACGTGGAAGACTTCTAGTGGTTGGAATGGATATGGACATGCTTCGAGTGCTGCCAGGATAGTTCCTGTTGCGATGCTACAATCATCAGTGCCATATCCTAGCAATTACTAGAGTGAGGACTCACAATGCCAAACTGGACATCACCACCTCGATCAACATCGTTTTACAATCCCTTCCACCATTCCTGCAGACATTCGGTCTCGACGCCACAGCACTGGAAGCGATCATGGCCATGACCCATAGCGCCAACCCAAGTTTGGCGATAATAAAGCACGCAGCATGAAGTTTCAGCTGCGGCGGCCTCACAATCCCTACAGGCTCGTTGCGGCATGCTGCTATGAAATGAAGCAGCACGTATACAATACCGAGACTTGACTGCCACCCCAGATTAGCTCGCATTAATCAAACATTTTCACGGCAAACTCACAGCAATTACCACAAATCCGTGGGCAATCTTTACCCCTATAACATGTCTCCCTCCCAATATCCCAATCCCGATAAACATGCCAGACACCGAAGCGATTATCAGCAGCACCACGGCTCCCATCACGATGCCCGGTTTCAATATCCGTATTGTTGTTGAGGCTTTTGCTGCGCTCGTTGGGATCGAGGGTCCCAAAACTGGATAGCGATGGGAGCCCATGTTGCGATTGAGATTGACTTGGCTGCTTGATTGAAGTCCCAAGGAGTATTTGTTGGGCTGAGAGATGATTGTACTTGTTCTCCTCTCAGACAGACCTCGCTTTCCGTCTCTTTTATTACAAATGCCGATGCTCGAGCTTTGCTATCTCGCCACCAGGGCAATTCGAACGAGAATATTTGGTGGGCGATGAGAGATTCGAAGTACGAATGTATGTCCAGCTGAGGATGAGCAGATCGTCATATACCTACCGTGTGCCGAGTTTCGTTGTTATCATTGACCTGGGATAGCAAAAAAAACCCTCCCAGAGAGCTGGGGACTGGAATTGAAGAAACACCACACGAGATAGGAAAATAGAAGGCTGGAAAAAAGAGTCTCACTCAAACTATTGATTGGATTCTTGAGATGTTGCGCGCGCGTGTTGTCATGATGGCATTCTCGCTCGGGGCAGGAACCACATTCCTGAGCGTGGCTGTCGCATTGGGACGCGACGATTCGCATATCAACGTTTCTATTGATTCCTTATTGGAGGGAGAAGCCGTTTGTGGAAGAATAGAATAATAGTGGAAGGAAAGAGGAGAAGAGAAGATAGACTTTCTCTCATTTAAAAATGCGCATCCCTTGCTTGAACTGTTGTGCATCTCAAGTCCCCTACCTCCACCTGCATCCCCAAGACTGACATTGTGCGCTGAAAAGTGAACTTTGCTGGAGTTCCTCAAAGTTGTAGTATATGTATAGCAGGTCATCGTTGTATCTCCCTTTTCTCCACTTCTGCTTTTCTGTCTTTCTTGCCTCTCGTCACTTCGTGTCTCCTTTAAGTTTTAAAATTTCTCCGTTTGTGCTTGAATATCTAGAAGGATTCCGTCTCTCGTTTCATCGTCTAGGAATGGCGAAGAAGCTTAAAAATCCGTGGGCAAAAATGGATGTAATAAATTAGACGATATTTCTCGGCTTCTTGGTTTGGCCCTGAGAGTTGAATATACGTAGGTAGGTGATGAGAAGGAAGAGGGGATATTTCGAACTCATTTCATTATTCGCGATGCACTTAGGATTCAAGCGCAATAGACTTCCTTACCTGGACCTGTGGCACATCTACTTACTGGTGGTATTACCGTACTTCATATCTGAATTTTCAAATGATGCGAAGACAGTTAAGAGCGACCAGAATTTTCGGTCTTTGGACGCACATTATATGTAGACACTATAGACAGACGGGGTTACCTACTGTACGTAATCTTACACGATTATCAACTCCACTCGGCGTTCCAGAAGTTTGACCGACAGTCGGGGAATATACATGGGGTTCTATTTGGTAGATCTTATGAACCTATACGGCGTAAGCACCAGCCAAGCGCTTAATACCTACAGCACATAAATTGTCTAGATCAATGCAGTAAAGAAAGCTTTCGGCAAAAATTCTTACATATAGAGGGCTCTGGCCAGACTCTGACGCTACAGGGTTTATAGAGAGCCATGTTGGCTAATTTCGCTTCAAGCCTTATAGATCTAAGGCACAGCATTATCACTCTACTAGAAACTTAGCAATCTCCTGCTAAGCTATAGGATAGGTTTTAATACGTGCATTATAGGGCTCTCCTACAGTAGTCCTCCCCTCTCCCCGAGTTGAAAAAAGGGGGTGTTGCTTGATTTGGAAATCAAATGCGCCGTGTGTTCACGCTGCTACGCCGCTAGAAGCCCCTGTCATTTCAGGGGAGAGTAGTATTCGCGCAGTGTTGGTAAGATGCACGATCGTTAAATTAATCTATTTTGTACGTACTATATTTAGCGAGCTGCTAGCTATATATAGGTATAGCGGGCCTACGCAGGGTGCGCTAACAGAATTACTGTTCTGCTTATACGAAGTATAGTAAGGACAAGACCCAACTGCACAGCCACGAGCCTAGACGAGAACACATTTCACGCTGCTGAGGTAGATCTCGGGCGTCATACAAGTGAATGGCACCCACGCAACGGTTATTAGCGCCTATACAGTACTCAGCTCATAGTCCCTGAAGGTCTACCTTGAGGCCTGTGCATCTAGGCCTTTTTTGCCAGAACCTCCGCGGGTGAACGGAATATAAGCCATCTTGAATACTTACCCGTATTGTGTTGTTAAGCTGGAGTTGCGAGGTTCTTATTTGCTTTGCTCAAGGGGGCCTGTACACCGCCGGTTGAGCCTCTTCAACTTCATTTGTAAAAGGGGCTGTCCATGAAATATAAATAAAGTCTGGATATCAAAAAAGCGGTGAACCGCCCGCCCCGTCCCGAAAATCCGATTATACGCCGTACAGCACCTGGAGTGTGGGGTCTACACATCTGGGGTGGCACGGTTCAGCTTCATGCTCCAAAGTCGTACGGCGCTGCATAGCCCATGCAGCCTTGCAGGCACGAACCACGAAGGTTACCTTCCTACACAAGCCTGTTCACTTGACAAGGCTTGGATCCTGAGCTACAATTCAGTCTTCTAAAAGTACCACCGACCGCATAGCTATTATACAAGTTCTAACAAGTGATATTCTTCTTGTTCTATCTATGTCAAATATGAAGTTGAAAACCTCTTTTCTGCACTGTTGACAAAATGGTACGGTTGGTACCTGGTTTCGTGATTCCTTGGCCAGGGGTACGGATACGCAGTATTCCTACAGAACCAGGGTGTCGCGCTTTTCATGTCGGCTATGTCGCAGGGGAGTGCCACTGATCGGCAGGATCCTCTTAGGTTTCACTGCAGAGGGATGAAAAGATGTATCTGTACCCTCTTTCACCCCGAGTCCTGATCTTACGGACCATCGAGCTTTTCAGCCTATTCAAAACTCAAAAATGTCTCTCACGGCGTCGGCGACAGCAGCGTTAACATCGCCGGCGTTGACGACGACTTTCATACCGACGGCCACGACATGCACGGAAAATAGGTTGACTATGCTGGCAAATCGAGCCTTTGAAATATGGATGAACGAGCCGGTCCCGGTGCCTGGATCAACATTAACAGACTGCTATCCAAGTCAATTTGCAACAAGTTACCTCCTTCAAGCTGGAGGTATTACCCAACCTGCATTCAACCCGTTGGTATGCCCAGTGAACTACTCTTCGATGGGCCCATTCACATCCAACTACATAGCCTGCTGTCCAAGGTAATTAAGCATATTCCAGATTTCAAATGACTTAACGACTTGACGACTAACTTCTCCCAGCGGATATTCATTAGCACAACCATCAGTTTCAGCCCTCACTGACCGACCCGCCTTTGGAGGAACTTGTTATACGCCTCTCACGTCTGGAGTTCCGGTTCCCATTACTGCATATGGATCATCCGGTGTGACAGCTACCACCACATTTGTAGCCACGGTCACGAATGCCCAAGCTTATGCACACGTACTTGACGGATACGCCTTTGGAGTCGCTCAAGTCGCAAGTATCCTACCGACTACCACCTCAACGGCTTCAGCGAATACGGCGGTCTCCGCGACGGGCGCCCAAGACAGCACATTCCCCGAGACAGATCACGCATCGTCAGGAGCGGCTCACTTGTCTAAGTCGGCATCGATAGCAATAGGCGTAGTTGTTGGAGTTGTCGGCTTAGCGCTCATGGGTCTTGGCTTCTGCCTCTTCCGCCGCTGGAAGCAAAAGGGGCGATCGGAACAGGCGGCGACGCAAAACATGGAGACTACTTCAACAGAAGTCTTCCACCAGCAGGATCGTGGAATTTACGGCGGGAGGGATTGGAAGCAACCGAGCGAAGAGGCCCCCCCTATTCCTCCAAAGGACCATGAGTTACATGCTGTTTCATCACCGGTCGAGTTGTCAGCGCTAGAACCAAAGCTTGCCCAGCTGTACGGTTCAGATCCAAAACCGAATTTCATTTGATATGAATGAGGTTTATGCTTGGACGAAGTGACCTCCGTACGATGCTTCGTTTAGCCCCACCTAGGCGTGATGTTGTATCTCTTTAGCGTGTTTATTATTTATGGAAAATTGGTATTTAATCAGGAATAATCTTAAAGGACATCACTATTTCTATGTATATATTAAGACAACTTTGCAAGTACGATTCATTTAATAGGTTTCGTGATCAGCCGAGAAGGGATTTGGCCTAATCCAACGGCCCGGTCGCTCATCTACTCTACTGTCTAGCTCTAGATCTTCATATTTAACCGGCTTCCCACTCAATACCGGGTCGTCTCCCATTACTATAGTACGCTCTTCAACATACAAAGAAGCCCCCTCAATACCATCTTGATATTCGATCTCGAAGGAGCGATTGCGGTTGCTGATGACGATTGTCTTCGGTTTCTCAGGATCTGCGGATCTTAGAAGCGTAAGTTCAGAAGAAGAGATGTTGATGTTGATTTCGATGTTGATGATATCGTGTTTGTGATTAGGTTCCCATCCGAAGGTACCGTAGCGGAATCTATGCGTGACTGCCGGGAAGCGACTTACTGTCGAAAAATACCTTGATGGGCAGCCTGAGTTGCGGAGCTTGATAAGGTACATGACACTTTCGATATCGATGAAACGCATCATTTTGAAGATGTTTGAAATCTGCTTTTGAGTGGGAATTTGTCTTTTGGTGTCCAGTTGCAGGTTTGAAGTGTGGTGAAACCCGTGTTTGATTTCTATCCAAAAGGTATGGCTTGTACGAGGTTTATATATGTTCTAATATGATTATTTATGAACAAAATTACTTCAATGAAATATATAAAGGAAACACAACAAGACCATTGTTCTAACATCTAAGTCTCTGTTCACCTAATTTCATTTTCTTTGGTAACATAATAAGGAGCTGAGAACAATTCTCTTGTTCATTGAAGGTCTTGTTTATAGCAATAAGCACAATTCACAGCAAGATACTACGAGTAAATATTCTTATTGATGAAGACCTAGTGCATAGCCAAACAGACCCAAGATTTCTGAATAGTATTACCCGCCTAAAAAAAAAAATGAAGCCTTTGAATGGGTTCCCAAGGCGGCAAATAGAATACATTCTTCACCAATAAACATTACAGGTATAGGTATCTTAGTTACTTCACTCTGCAACTGGTAATAATAGACCTCGCCATGGGCCCCCATGGGCCCTAATTTAGGACCCAGACCCAAGCTATGGGGGACCCGACCCACCCCATGGGTCTTTACCAATAGTAGGGCCCGATCCATGGGTATCCGCGGGGACCCATAGGAAAATGAAAGACCCCAGACCCGACCCATGGGTTTTTGGGGTTTGTGGCGAGGTCCAACAACTATAGTGTTGATTTGGGTATCGATGTCTCGTAGTCAGCAACTGCTAGACGCAGAGCGGTGTATATATTGACACACATCTAGGATCGCTCGTGCCGTATCCGTCTAACGCAATGTATGTAGTGTAAATCATTACGAGTTGTCCAGTCTAGGGCGCTAACCCAATTCTGGCATGCTGGACCTCTGCCGGTGCGTAGGTAATCTGTCGAGGGGCGAGTGTAGATCAAGATCTTATGTTTTATAAGAGTATAAACGCACAATGTGCCAGGCTGGCTTTCTATCTTTTGAAGAAGAAAAAATAGCGAATACAATAGGATGCACTGATACTCAGTCTAACCTGAGAGTATTATCATTTTATTGAGTCTTAACTATTAGAAAATTGTACTCTAGTGTTAAAAGTGGTCATTTTAACTTCATTGAACTTACTATCAGATACTAATCTATCTTACCAAATAAACATGCAGACATCTTCACCACAGACGTTATGGCTGGTGCGAGGTTAGGATTAGATTAGTCCACGCGGATACAAATTAAATATTCATGTCGATGGATGTGAAGCAAAGATTTTCAGTATGTTAGCATTGATTAGAGCTACCTTCTCCTAGTTTCCGCCAGCTAGGGAAGTCTTGAGGATGGCCTCAACATCTGCCTCTGTCTTCCCAGTGATTCCAAGCAGCGCGTTATCATCTTTCTTAAACTTACTACCATAATCCTCTCCGAAAATCCCTACAAGAATAAATCCAGCCATAACTGGAAACGTGAACTCGCCCCTTGCTAAACCCTCATTGGACGACTTCTCAACATCCACGGTGCTGACATTAACGGGCTTCCACTTCTTCTCAGGGGCAGCTTTCTGCGCAATTTCCAAAAGCCGCTTCTGAGAAATGTCAATGTCGCGAACATAGACGAATCTGTTCTTGGTCTCCTCATAATGACTTAGAATACCAACAACTGCCTGACCAACTGAAGCTAGAGTGGTGGCGCTGAAAACAGTCTTGCCGTCGTCGTAGATCTTAGGCTTGCCCTCCTTCGTGTCGAGCAAGAAACCATTGCTAAGACCCCAGTCCAAAAAGGGGCCATTGGAGACACACGTATATGTCAAGCCGGGTTTGGCGGCGAGTGCTTCTTGGAGGTGCTTTTGGGTAGCGATCTTGTGTGCAAAAACGGGGAGGGCAGCGACCTTGGGGTTGGCAAGGTCAACACCGAATTCGGAAGGAAGAAAACGCTTCACGCCTGCTGCAATCGCCGCATCGATGAGAACGTGTTGCCCTTGCAGGCCTTCGTTACCAACAGTTGATACGACTGCGTCCTGCCCTTTGAACGCAGCAGTGATCGATTCAACCGAGGAGGTGTCAGCTGTGACGACTTTGACTGAAGCTGGGAAGCTGGCTTTGGAGCTTGGGCGTTTGATAACAGTAACGTTGAATTTCCCTGATTCTACGAGTGCTTTTGTGATCGGCTCTCCAAGAGCACCAGAACCCTAGGGCAATCAGATATGGTTTGGGGGATGTAAACACCATACGCCGGAAAAGTACTCACTCCGACAATTGCGACGTTCTTGATCTCAACCATTTTGACGGCTTGATGTTAATTTGAGTTCGTGTTGAAAAGAGTAGAATGTAGAAAATATGCCTGGTCTTGATGCTGTTCATTCAAGGGTGACCGACTTACTTTGGGAGCGTTTAGGGAGTCTATTATACTTTTCAAAGGTGCCAAAAGCTATCCTCAACTGCCGCTCAACTAACCACGATAATGGAAATCATTACATTGCTTACTCAATTCTTGACGGGGGGAAAGTTGACGCCATACTACCAGTATTTCATCACTTTGGTGTTCATCCAGATGGAATGTAAGATCAGCATTCCGCCAAGAATGTGGGAGCCGTCCGGGACCCACTGTCGCAAAATCGGCCCCCTTGATTGCGCGACTCGTTTAGCGGCGCTGACTTATGAACGCCCCTTTCTTACGTACACATCGGCTCCCACCCGGCTCCCACTTCAAAAGCACTTCCTCCATGATACCTCCTGAGAACTACTCAACCTACTAAGCTATCACCCACGTACAAAAAAATAGCTCTGGATACGAGTCTCCCAATTGAGCCAGGCATTCTTTCTGATGGAGGCTGAAGACAAGGGCTTAGATTCCTGCTTTTCACTCGTTACTTCAGGAAGTACCCTTATCCGCCTGCCACTTAGTCCATTGGCACTATACGAAAACCTCAGAGATCATTAGACTCCAATCTACATGGAATATCAGTCATCATGGTTCATACGGAGATCACCAAAAATTCGCGGTGGGCGTGTAAATTCGGTGGATGTGAGAAATCATTTGTAAGGAAAGAGCATCTTACTCGCCACCAGCGTACGCATTCAGGAGGCGACGACCAATACGAATGTAAAGTCTGTTCTCAGAAATTTAACCGTAGGTATGGATATTCTCCACCCCCATTTTTTTTCAATTCAGGATCCACAATTAGGTGGACTTAGGAACCCACCGGCTCTCACTTTCTCTTTCCACTCGTCTCGTTTCAGCCTCTTCTTCTTCCAAGACACTGCTGTCTTGCAGCTTCCCATGTACTCTGGCTATGAGCTCTCACTAGATCGTCACTTACCCAATCTTCTGGGTGCATGAACATTTTACTGATAGTTTGATAGTGATAGTCTCCAGCGTCATCTTGCCAGACACGGAGATGACTACAAACCAGGTCCATCTGGGCGGGTCAAGCGGGCATGTATAACATGCCACAAAGGGAAGATCAAGTGTGATGGAGATCAACCATGTTTGAGATGTCACTCGAAGGGAGTGGTTTGCCGGTATGAACAGGTTGAGCAGCAAAATGTAAGTGACACCTGCTTGGGATTCGAAGTACACTTTCTAGTAGACCTCAGAGCCATCGAAGCTAAGTTTTGCTCAGAAGCTCCCCCCACTACCAAAGCCCTCACTGGATGTCGTTGAGAGTGAGAGCATTCGTCGGATTTCGGGCCCTGAGGCCCATGTACCGCCAAGCCCAGACCTCATGCCCATGTTTCCTGTCAGTACGCCAGATTCATATCAATTAGAAGTCGGTTCTGGTGGTTCTTGGAACGGTCCAGCAATACCTCATGTCCAGCCATCCATTACATCACCTCCTCACGATGGCACATCAAGGCCGAAAGTCCCCCTAGGTAACGGGATTATTGGTTTGAAGATGTTGCAACTCCGGAATGATTCGCCTTCTAGAAATTCCAAAGTTCCATTTGATAGCCAGCCCGAGTTCTTGTTGGATGAAGGCCTTCCCATGCCTCCCGACGATGCAACTGACAGCTACGAGAAGCTTTATTTTGACCACTTCCACCACCGGTGGCCAATAATACACCGTCCTTCTTATGAAGACCAGAATCCTAGTCATTTATTAAGCGCACTACGATTATCCACGTTGATGATAGGTGGCTGGTTTAGTGGAACCATTGAGGGCATGAAATATGCTCTCGAAGTGCATGATTACTTAATGCTGAATATCTCAACCAAACTAGTAAGCATTTGAACCCAGATTGAACATTGACACATCCAACTTACACTAAAGTGCATCAGGGCGAGGGAAATTCGAAGTATATATTCCAGCAAGACAATCTACCATCTTGGCTATGCCAAGCAGCACTTATCAACATTGTGTTCGCCCTACATACTGGGGTTTGAGGAGCCACGTTCCACAAGTAAAATCATTTCATCTAACAGATATATAGATTGAACAGAATATATCAAGAGCTGCCGTTCTTCGGAGTACTCTCGTCTCCGTTCTTCAAGAATTGGGGTTCTTCAGATCCGAGACCGTGTGGGCGGATGAAAAGCCGGGATATTTCATACCCATGCACCTATCAAAGCTAGGAGAAAGACAACGGTAACACTAGATCTGGTTTTGTATCCTCGTACAAAGACACTGACTGTGTACTAGCCTAGCAGCGTACCTTTTTAAAATAGACAATTACTTGAGCATTATCCGGGCCAAACCCGCTTTACTCACCAAGGATGATCTCCACTTTACGTTTCAAAGTACCTATGCGGCGTGGAATTCAAGCCGACTTGATCTTTTTGCGACGCGCATCGAGGCAGAGCCTACTTTCAGGAACCAGATCACAATGCGTGATCGGATCAAGGACATTTATGATTGGAATATCGAGGCGAAAGACAAGCCGCTGCTCATCGAAGATATCATACTGTGCATGTGCTCCATGGAGCCAAGGATCGCCGAATTCTGGGACAAAATGCGGGACTGCTCTTTCGTTTACAGCTTGGAGAGCTTCAAGACCGAATGCCCTAGACACCGCTTAGAGGCCCTGAAGCTCTTCCTCGACCGAATATCCTGCCAGTTATCTAGACCCGTGAGCCTCGAGTGCGAGATTCTGCCTCTGAGGTATTACTACGGCTACGAAGACGCTGCCGAGCCGGGTTCACAGGACGCTGCACTGGCGCGAGCGAAAGGTCTTTTGTTTGATGCAAAGATGTTGTACCACTGTCTTTGCATCCAGCTGAATACCGATATCCGCATGCTGGCGCAGCTCGCAAAAGACGGCAGTGCGAATTCCTTGATGCAACTCCCTGAGCCCCAGCAACAAGAACGCGAGAATCGCGGGAAGTCGGTCACAACTTGGACCACGACATCCCTTGCGCGACAATCCTTACTCCACGCCACAGAAATCCTCGTCCTGCACCAACAGAACAAGGACTTCGATACTAGGATCATGGACCCGATTGTATATGTAGCACTTGCTGCAGGTGCGCTGGCCGTGTGGGCATATTGCATGTTTAGCGGGGATGCTGGGCGATCGGAGGGGGAGAAGCTGTTTGCGGAGCTGACTAATTGGTGTGGGAGGAAGAGGAATGGTAGGGATGCGTGGGTTGGGGTTGGGGTTGGGATACCGTTGGATATTGGGGGGCGTGAGGCTGTGTGAGGGGAATGCCGCGTTGCTCGTGAGCAAGTTTTGGGAATTCATACCAGATGGGTGGGAGTTGGCGGAATCGATTACGCCGGGCATCTCTGCGGGGTTGGATGGAACTGCTTGAGTGAGTTTGATTTAGGAATATGTACTGGCTAGGGGCGTTTGGATGAGATGGAGATGGAGCTGTCGAATCTCTCATGTACTTTGTAGCGCTACATACTGTACACACCTCTCAACTTCTCCTCCCCACCCACAGCATCTACAAAGATACAACAATCTTCTTCGCAGAAACGCCCTTCATCTGCACGTCAAACGCACCCTGAATACTCTCCAGCCCCTTCCCAAAAACCTCCGCCTCCGGAGCCGCAACAAAGCTCCCCTCCTCCAACGCCTTGGGTAGGAAATCCACAAACATAGCCGGTCCAACCTCATCATCCTTAATACTACCCGCCATGCAAAACTTGGCGCTGACGCCCTCAGGTAGCTCGTCCTCAGCGGGTGGAAACGTAGCACACGCTACGAATTTGTTAGCACCGTCAGATGCAGCCACTACTGCGACGCAGGCCATGGCAGGGTCTTTGTCCAAGGTCTTTGCGGGGGCTTTGGCGGCGATGGCGAGGGCGCCCGCGAGGGGTTTTTTGGTGACGGCGAAGGCGCTGATTAGGTCGGGGATGATGGTCGGGCTGTTGTAGTCGAATGCTTGGCTTGCGCCGAGGGTTTTGACGTAGGCGAAGTTCTGCGGTTTTTGTTAGTTTTTTTTTTTGAGGATTTGGAGGCTAGTGCAAGGAGTTTGTTGTGAGGTAGGTAGAATATGTATGTACCTTTGGCGAGCAAGTCGTGATGACCTCGTAGCCTGCTCCAACGGCGAGCTATTGGACAATTTCAAGTCAGTAAATTGGACTGAAGTGCCGTGAGTCAGGAAAAAGGCTTTTGGCGACAGAATAAAGTACATCGAGGTGAACAGAGACACGTACCTGAATTGCATTGCATCCAACGCTGGTCGATCCACCCCAGATGAGCAGAGACTTGCCCGTGGGCTTTGGAGAGATCGAGGGGAGTTGAAGCCCCAGCAAGCCCTTTTGAAACAGCCCAGAAGCCGCGGTAGACAAGCCAAGCGGAATAGCAGAAGCGCTTTCATACGACATGCCCTGTGGAATATGGGAAGTCATATGATCTCTCAGAACCGTATACTCCTGGAAGGCGCCCTCCGAGCCGCCAGAGAGACAGAGAGCCAGACCAATAACCCGATCACCGACTTTGAAACGCGTCACACTGCTACCGATTTCGTATACTTCGCCGGCGACGTCGCTGCCGCCGATGTAGGGGTAGGCGAGCCAGGGGAATAAGATGTTGCCTTTAACTTGGATGGCCCAGTCCGCGGGGTTTATTGCTACGGCTTTGGACTTGATGACAATTTGATGCTCGGTTGGGGAAGTGTATGGAGCGGATTTGACGTCGAGAGGGATAGCTCCCACTTTTTCCAACCAAGCTGCAGTATTGGAAGGCATTTTGAGATTTGAGGATGATTTTGAAATGTTTGGCTTGATTTGATTTGTTTGGAAACAAGAAAGACAAGTTTGAGATTGAGGGAGCTGATTATTTGCTGTATATTCTCTGGGTCTAAAAAAGGAGAAACATGATCGACCTTATGTATTCATTGAAGACGTAGACAGACCACTGTCTTGAGGGGAGATAAAAGGCAACATCGGGCGAAGACCAACTAAGTCCGTTACCTCCACTGACACGAAGTACAGTACTCACTTCTCTCACAACATATGTTAGCTGTAACTGCCAAATCATTGTGACTACATCGTATATGGAGGCTGAAAACTGGCGCGGCAAAGGACGCATGTCTCACCTTTAGATTTTCAAGCGTACGATCTTTGATTAGCGGAAGAGAATATAGATCCAAGCACTATGCATGACTGGATAATGCTTTTATCTCCATTAAATACGAGATTTGGGCGGAATTAAGGTCTCTGATGAAGTTCTTCCCTTCCTTCATCCGTGACAACGAGGGATCCAAGCTATTCCAAAAATGGACTAGAGCCAGGTGAAATACGACAGAAGGGAAAGCGCCAAAATATAATAGTGGATCTACAAGGAGTTCTGCCAATAGGCTTCTTTCTCGCTACGCCGTGGGGGAAGGCGTAGGCGTATATTCCCTTTGACTTGCCTCTTCACTTCCTCCATGCTTCACATCTCTTTTCCCCCATTAGCTTTTGCGAACAATTGCATTCTTGCGTAGTTTGACCATGATTGTGCATCCGAAAGATATCAGAGAGAGTCCGGATGAGGCGTCTCGTAAACGGAAAGCCCATAAGAAGTCGCGACGAGGCTGTCGGAACTGCAAGTTGCGTCGAGTTAAAGTAAGAGACCTTCTTCCTTACTCAGTTGTTGGAGAAGCGTTACGATCTCCAACTTTTCATTGGCGAGAAGAACCTTGAAAAGTATTCGGAATGGCTATTCTCGGCCACATCAGTTGGTTTTGATTTCCACAGCGCTGGATAATGTAAAGAATCCATGCCATGACATCTCCTAGTCAATCACTCACTCACTCACCTATTCGAGGTAGAGCGAGGGACATCGCACTTGCTGCATTCATTCCCTGTCCGGGGACTCTAGCGGCTGAATATACTGACACCCTCAAGTGTGACGAAGTTAGACCCGAATGCAAGAAATGCATAGATTTCGGTGTGACCTGCAATTATGATCTCAAGATCCCAGACCTTCAAATGGTCTTTGATAGACCAGCCAATAACAACGATAACGATGCCCGGAAGGTGGCTAAGAAGTCCTTCCTGGTCAACCCAGCACGCTATGGCAATGGCGTAGTTGAAGTACCTGCTGTTCTGACCCCTCTCATCTCCGTCTCTGACGGCCAATCGAGCTTCGACCTCGACCACTATAGTCTTGGTCTACTCAACCGATTCCATACGAGAACCATTCTCACCTTGGGAAGTGCAAAGACTGCCTCCATATATCAAGAAGTATCAGTCCGTGAGGCTTTCGCAGTAAGTTATCGATTCTGATCCGGTGTGGTGTACATACTGACCCATGTGTAGCATCCATATCTGATGCACATCGTTCTGACGTTGACATCGATTCACGATCGTTACTTGGCCCCCACACCCAGCTTCAAACCAACCATAAAAGAATGTCATCACTGGTCGCAAGGTGCTTCTTTGCTCAACAAGAAATTATCAACTCCTTGGCCACCAGATGACCGAGACTCCCTATGGACGGCTGCTGCTCTCTTGGGCGCGGTGACTTTCTGTTGTGTCGAAGCCGCGACGCCAGAAGAAGCATGGCCTCTCAAAGACTCGGACCACTCTGATCTTGAATGGCTAAGAATGAGTGATGGAAAGCAGGTGATCTGGCAGATGGCAGATCCGACAAGACCCGAGAGCGCTTTCCATGATCTTGCCGTCGAGCTTCGCAACGACAGCTCTCATGCGCACAACTTTGACTTCAGCCTTGAACAGGTCCCTCTTCAGTTCATTCTTCTCTATAATCTCAACTGCGAATCCACGGCCGAGAATAACCCATATTACGAATCTATACGCTACCTAATATCACTGCTCCGAATGGAATGCAATCACACTACCATTGTAAAATATCTCTCCTTCTTGAGTCACATGGGGCAAGATTTCAAAGCACTCGTGAAGCAGAAAGACCCGCGAGCGCTCTTACTGGTGGCCTATTGGTTTGGAAGAGTTTCCCATGGGACCTGGTGGATTGCTGGAAGGGCACTGATTGAAGGACAATCCATTTGCTTGTATCTGGAAAGATACTTCCCACAAGAAACGACAATGCAAGAGCTTTTGCAGTTCCCAAAGATGGATTTGGGGCTTCCGATGGATTCCGTACCTCACCTTAACTAGACACCCACTCTATTCAATTAGAAGAAGTGTGCCGTTAGAAGAAACGCAATCGAAGACCAGAGGTGCGCAATTGAAGATCTTGGGAGATTTCTCCCTCTTCACCTCTGCGCTTCGTCATACTATGTATGATAAAACATGCTACCATGTAGTGTAGAAGGGAGACCGAAGGTCCTGAAAGCCAGAGATGAGACAAGAGCAAGCGCACTGGAAGCAACGATCTGAAAGACCATCACCGACTTCAAAGAGAGCTTGAATTGATCATCAAAGATCGCAACCAGACAACCTGCAACCTGCAAATGGAGCGTGGCTGACATCAACCGCTAAAGGCAAAGATCCCTTCTCATCCAGAGGTTAGGGAGCGTGGTGCATTGGTCAGGCCATGAATACGGGATGGGAGTGTCCGAGTGTGCATCATCAAAGGCATCACAGCCGAGCTTTTCCACAGAAGTACAGGCGCAGGATCCCAAATCGGTTTAGCAGCTGAGAGTTGTTGCGATTTATTGAAGTGATATGGGTACTGGTGGTCTGGAGAGGTTCGTTATTCATTGAGATAGATAGAGTATGATTGATACCAAGGAGTGAAAAGCCGACGATGATCAAGCACGGCACTCATCCAAACCTCATCTTATAAGAAGAGGATGAAAGAGAAATCGGTTGTCACATACTTCAAAGGCGTACCTAATAAATATAAATAAGCTGCATACCGTACTCACAATGAGTGCCTCTCAGCACCAGAACCAAAACCAGGTAGATTCCTCAGCCTTGCCTTGCGTCCCATCCCGCGCTAACCCAAAACACCCTAGCCCCACCCTAAACCCCTAGCCTCCTCCCCGCAAAAATTAATTTTCACCTTTTGAAGCTCCGCCAGCCAGCACAAAAGAACTTCCACCTCGAACCTCAATTCCTGCCCTACATACATACAAACATACTCCTCCACCCACTCCACGACAATACCAACCCCCCACAAACCCCAACAATGCATCTAATGTACACCACCTCCCCCTCGGGCAAACGCGTCTACACCCTCCAGAAAGTCGTCGGCGCCTCAGTCACGAAATCCGCACACCCGGCTCGCTTCTCCCCCGACGACAAGTACTCGCGCCACCGGGTGACGCTGAAGAAGAGATATGGATTGCTCTTGACGCAGCAGAGTGAGTTTAGGTCTTCTTTTTTTTTTTTCGTGCGCTTTTGCTTGGCTTGTTTCTGTGTGCGTGAAAGGAGGTTTGGTGGATTTGGAGAGGGAGGAGAAAGAGTGGATGATGGACGGGAGATGGGGAATGGGGAATGTGATTAATTTTGGAATGGGGGGAAAGAGAGGGTTTTCATGGGATACAGGCTAATGTTCGTGTGCGTATAGAGGATTTGATTGTATTGGGCCAGTGAGGGTTCGGATCTGGATGGATAGATGCATGCTAGACGGAAGGGAAGAACCAATATTTGCAGGACGGGGGATGGATATGGATATGGATAAAATCACATAACAGGATGATTGGACATATCGAAAAATAGATTTCGGGGTGGACATGTTTGTGACTCGTAAGAGGTTGTTTGTGGAGTATATCAGGCGTTTAGGGCACGATTTTCATTCGACAAGTGGGTGGATGGGTGTTCTGGCTGGAGCTCTAATTGTAGGGAGGAAATAAAGAAAGAGGAAGAAATCAAAATCAGAAATTTGATATCTATTTATCTATTTATGGACAGTTGGTTATGGCCACATTGAACATAGAAGATCCCAATAAACGCCCGCTGAAAATCCGTCCTAAAATCTACCAACTTTTTACCTTATCCGAATCTGCTTTCTTTACTTATAATTTATTCCTCTTCTTCGAATTGACATTCTTCCCCGCTCCAACCTTCGTCCTCCCCCCAGCCCGTCCCCTATCTCCCGATAAGATCCCCGGTAGATAATCCTCATCCATCAAATCCTTCTCCTTGCGCCTCCGCGCCGTAGTCATAGCCGCCACATACTCCTTCTGGTCCTCTGCCAGAATGAGTCCCTGACCCCATCCCCCTTTGCCACCCCCAGCAACCAACTTGCCATTACTAGTCCCCGCCACCGGTTTAGGGACACTGAACACATTGCCGCGATTATTCCACTGCATATTCTTCTTGAGATGCACCTTGAAATTGCCATCCTTATCTGTCGAACAACTCGTCCTCAGCAGCGTGGGTTTTCCGCACCGCGTGCAGAATTGCTTGTTCATGTCCCGCGTGATGAGGAAACAGGCGTGGCAGCGTAGAACCCAGGTTTTGAGCTGGCGGATGCGTTGCAGGGAGGGCGAGAGGAGGTTGAGGTTCATGCGGAGGAGGACGTTTTGCATGGCGAAGTCGGAGGTTATGAGGGCTACTTGCATGGTTTTGGGCTCTTCTTGGGGCTCCGAGGTGCCGTTGGCATCTTTTTGTTGGTGCTGTTTGAGGTTCGAGGGCGTGATCCAACCTTCGCCGTCGTCTTCGTCCTCTGAGGTCTGTACTTCTTCGACGGCGTCGGGTTGCGGGGTATCTTCTTCACTTGCGGGCGATTGAACTGCAGGAGCTGTCTTTGGAGCCTCTTCTGCGTCGGTAGTAGATATGTGTGTCTCTAATAACTTCTCTTCCATCTCCTTGGCTTGTATGTCGTCTTCGGAGTGTGCGTTTGCTGTTGGTGCTGGCGCATTTTGAGTTGCAGTTTCTACAGAAACGACAGTCTCCCCATCCTTCTCCGTAACTGCAGGATCGGCAGATCCGCCCGTCAAAGAAGCCGGCGGAGGTCCATTAACCCTCTTCTGCCCAGGCACACTCCGCAACCTCCAATCCCCATGATTCCTCTCGCACTCCAGCTCATACGCCAGAGCCATCAGATGAATATCCGGCCTACTCAAAACCTCCAGATCACCCGTCCTCCGCGAAAAATCTGTGATAATCTTCACACTCTCTGGTCTCGGGGATCGACATTGAATAAATGGCTTCAGGGTCGTCTCGACTCGTGATCTGGTGGCGGGGTCTCGGATTTCGTCGATGACGGCGGGGATGGTATAGAGGAATTCGGCTTGAGAGAGGAGGGTTGAGATGGAGGGGTCATTTTTGATTATTGGACCTGCGTCGAGCACGAGGCTATGGATGGGCTTGGGGGTATTTGTCGCCATGTTTTGTGTATGAAGTTTTGGTGAGGGTTGGTGAGACTGCTGTTGCATGCTGCTGGTGTTTTTGGTGGGGTGCGAAAATAACTATATTTTCTGCCAGCCTCGGCCGAAACGGGAAGCGGTGTAGAGTTTCAGTAGGGCAAATTCAGTATAGAACCCCTTCAACCTGCTGCTACTGCTTTTCAAAATATACTAATAAATACCTAGGTAGTAGAAACTATTTTACAGCACTATTGTGTATTTATTGGGACATTATGGGCAGCATCTACATTGTACGCCAGGCGTTTTGATTCTGGCATTCCATAAACGCCGAAATGTTTGAAGCACGGCTAATCGTGCCTATTAGTTTGAAGGACGGTGTGCAAGGGGTGATCTCACAAGAGTAACTCCGCATAAAGTTTGATAACACAAATCACAGTTAAAGTTTACGGGGATATTTACGATATTACGACAATTGAAACTAATGTGCATCTAAGCTTAAATTACCAAGACTGCTTGCCATCTTTGAACCCCCCCGTCCAAAGAGAGACATAAAAAAAGAACATCCCGCAAAGCAATCAGGAGACCATCATTCAAGCGTAATAACTCCTCTTGCCCCCCTCTCGGGACCGGTCATCTTGAAACCAAATCGCTGCCGTAAGTCCTTGGATAGCAAGAAACATGAAAGCCCCGAAACCCGATATTAAGAGAAAGAGCCGAGGCGACTAGGAAGAAGAATCATGAGCACAGCATTAAGGCTATGCAAAGTGCATTGAAGATGCCAATGGTATCAAGGTATTGAGGTTATTGATCAAGGAGAACTGTAAATGACTAAAAGTAGTCGAGGCGAGAATTTGCATACATGATTTGGATATCGTACTGGAGTGATCGCGAGAAAAGTAGAAAAGGTCGTAGGTAATTGTGGAATGTATATGATCGTAAACAAGCGGACGCGAATGGTCTTATCTAAGGAGCGGGCCGCCGGTCCATTCGAGGTCCGAGAGTGTCTGTTCCGTAGAGTTGGTAGGGTTTTCCGGATCATAGTAAATGTTTACAACAACCCCTCTCTGTTCGCGGCCTAGTGGGCTCCATCGTTAGTAGTGTTCCCATAAAGCGCGAATTGTGGTACAGCTTACGGCCATTACTATGGTTATGACCTCGCCACTCATAATGTCTCCAGGAAGTTCGAAGGACGGTGTCCAAGCGCTCAGACCTGCAAGAAAACGCCACGAGTGCAATCAGCAGCGCGAGGTTTCCAGCAAGCCCAGAAGAAGGATGAGCCAGCGGCTCAGGATTATACCAGGAGTTTAGACCGAGTTGGTTGATGGAGTGCGGTACAGTCCCAGCAAGGTAGCGCTCGGGGCCGCCTAGATCTAGTCGCGAAAGTGTTGATTGATGCCGAAAATGGAGAGTATACCATCGGTGGTATGGAACAGGAGAATTTGCCATATCTCTGTCGCTTGCATCTCCCTCAGTGGCAAGGAATTGTTCAAACGGATTACAATAGAACAAAGTATTCGCTCGATATAAACCTGCAACACCGCGTGGACTCCACAAAGCTCCTTGACCACACACATACCCAATAGCTTGGCTAATGTCCCCATTTTCCCATCGATAAACAGTGCCTGGAATCTGCTGACCGAAGCCGGCGCGGTACAAGGGGGGAAGCCACCGCCCATAGTCGTCAACCCTGGGCGCGACGCCTCCGTTTGTGGGTTCTTCGTTCAATGTGAGAGTATTGACAGTGAATAGAAAACTCATAATTGGCCATGTCGGCTCAGGTTGTGAAGTTGATGATTTCTGGGACTTCGGGTGCGACGGCCTTCGCGAAGATCGCTACACCCATTTAGGTTCTTCCAATCGGCTAGCGAGGGGGACACACCTTTCTAGACGATGCAGACATGTTTCCCGGGAAAGAGACGTCGAGTATTCGCTGGCAAGGGCTTGTTCACCTCAGAGGACTACTCCAGCTGATAGATTTCTAAGAGGTCTTTTTGCTAAGAACATACAAACGTATAGAAAGGAGACGGCAAGAGTGAAATACGTTGTAGAAGTTTACGCATCGTCACAGAGCTATCATTCCAAAGATGGATTGAGGCCCGGTATGGGTTCGGCCCTCATGACGAGAATTAACTGGTTCATGAAGTGCTATTTGGGAACGGACACAGCGCATGATGTGGGCTTGCTGTATGATATGCAGGTGAGGTTGGCTGGCATCGCAGAACCAAATAGTAACAGTGACTTGACGCCCCCGCAAACGACGATCGGTGCCAGATTAGCACATGTGGTATCAGAAAACCCATATTGTCACTGACAACGAGGTCGTCCAACCCATGAGATTCTGCTTTCAATTGCCAATGCATCGCGGATCGTCAATTCGTAACTTGTCGCAACGACGACAAGACATGGTTACCCTGAATACTGGGTAATAAGACGGCCGGACTAATCATGAAAAAGGAACCATATCTTGCCGCACTTTAGATGGAGACGGCCCCCGCCATCCAAGCGAAAGCCATTGACGTGTCGCCTCTTCATGGATGAATTAGCTGCAGAAACGCACCTATCACTGGAAGTTGGCTGGTATGTTGGAAACCAGATCGAAATATATTGAGACAAAGGTAGAAAAACAACGGTGGACAGCTTTGTTATAGCGTAGAATAATGCCTGAGGTTGGTACCTCATCCTGATAATCTAAGTGACGAAGGACATCTAGACCAGTAGATCCAGAACAGTGCCATAAGAAAATCATAACTTAGCAACTTCTGGATTGGACGGACAAGACTTTTGGTGGAAAGCCACGTAGTGGCGTTGTCTGTTTTGGGACGCATACATACACTTCGACCAGTCCACCGAGAGTCAACAAGACGGCTTATATGTGGAAACGGATCAATCTTCGGCGACCAAGTCTTCAGCCGAGGCAAATGTGGAAAATGCGGCTCTGTCTGTCGAGGAAGGCCTGCTGGCCTATAACTGGGGAGTTGACCGCCGGCAAAGAGCGCAAATCTGGTTTTCTGTACTATTCCGTGTGTGGGAGACGAAGAGTCTGATTTGATCGGACTTATGGTGCGGAGGTAATCTTCCAAATGTTGGTGTGGATGGCAATCGGGCGAATCATACGTCCTGGGAACTCCTGCAGATGTTTAGCGACCACTCGAAAGGTCGAGGTACAGAGAGATAGGAGAGGTCAGTCAGTATCTTAACGTGATGAGTTCAGTCTCGTGCATCCAAGCATTTTCTGTTATAACTTCTTGATTGATCGCGCGAGTTGTTGAGGACTTTTCGAGTGGGCGGGCTCCTTGTTTTATATTTTGTCCACCTGCAACATTTTGCAAGGGTCGGCTGCCACTGCATAAATCGTTCCTCCGTGCTCATAGTCGTCGGGCGTTGAGCCATCAAAACTCGTCATTAGCCTGGTTGCCTCGTTCTCGACTTGTTTGCCTTGCTCCTATTGAGATACAAGCAGCTCGGATTGCAACCTCGAGCAAACGTCACATCCAATGGCAGTCGAAAATGCGGAGACTTTGCAGAAAATTCTGCAAGTAGCAGCATCGATTACCGGAATGACAACTGTCTAACCGCTATTAACGCAAAATGCGAACCATGGGAACATATTCCTGTCACTTCTCAATTCCAGACTGAGGTTGGTTTAAGGTTCCGGTCGAACCGCCGCTGGCGCGATGGTTCGCCAAGATTGCAGTTTTGATTCGCTGCATGGACCCGGTGTTGTGGATCGTGGAAGGGACTGTCTGGTGCCAGGTATAGTCCAAGAGTCGAGAAGTCAAGGCCAATAGGACTATTTTCATCCAAAGTGCCGCCCTATTTAAGGTTCACCTCAATAGGTCGAGGAACTACCCATCTTATACATGGAGAACGATAGACGGAAATAAGGGAGAGGTATTCTTGTGCTATGGGTTTGCGAATATACCTTTCACAATCGTCGGGTGCAAAAGTCAATGTTGGGATGTTGATTTCGCAATATTTGTGGTAGTCAAGACAGTATGGGTTCAATGAAGCGGATTCGTTGAGTTCGTGGACGTGTCTCCGGCGATACGTCTTTGACGAAACCCGGAATGATCTTGATGGTACAATATAGGTGATTCGGTCCAATCTATATCCCATGAGTATATCGCTCTGCCCTATCACGGAACAACGGTCTCGGGGTGGCGGGTCAGCCCGCCGGCTTACTTCACCCCCAATATAGTATCCAGATCTCCCGCATCCAGGGGGTTGGAACCTTTGCTCATCAAAACGGGATAGCGGAGTTCGGCGGACTGCGGGGTAGTTATTTTGCCAAAGGCGCGGGAAAGGAGCATTATCCATCTAGGAAGGAGAGTAATAAGAGATCCATCAACCAGGAAGTCGTATTGTGAGCTGGGCTGCTTGAGCCGCCTCAGTTGAAAGTGGAATCTCGAGCTTGGGGACAGTCTCCCAAAACGATAACCGACGGCAAAGTTTAGACTTGGCGGGGTCTTGGTAACTTGTCCGAGGAGCACGGGCCGTTTTCTTGGGAATAGAGGGACACTGAAAATATTCATAGAATCAAGCACTTGAGGCGAAGAACTGCGAGCTTTTGCCCTGTAGCCAATTTAAGGTAAGCGAAGTTTTGCGGGAAGGGGCAAGCAGGCGTCAAAGTCACCACGTGACATACTTCTTGGAATATCAGGCAAGAGCTTCCCTCGCACTGATGAATGGAAGCACCCCGTCAAGTTTGATCAAGTTGGAAACGTTGTTTGCAAGGAGTCTTGTGGCTGATGTAGGCTCCTTTCATAGAAATCCAAAGGGGGCGCTTTAGGGGACTCGCTAAATATCTAAGGAAATCATTCACTGTGACACATTCTAGGACATGCGCTGAATTTTAGTTGTGTAGGCTTTACGGTGGAAGCTCAAGGTCGGCATTGGATATCCTGACATCAACTATTTCGGTATAAGAATACTACCATGTTGGAGTATCCAAAAAGTTGATTTCGTCACTTCACTCTTTGTGGAAGGAGTAGTGGCTGGCTGTGTGCTATAGAAGAACACGCCTCTTTACACAATGTTTCTTTACTCCATTAGGGCTCTATCCCGGATTACTTTCCCAGTCAAAAGACTCGATTGTGATAGGGATCAGCTTAGCATATAGTTTCGACTCGGACAGCAACTTCCCCCTCAAGTTTAAAATAGAGCTACTAAACCATACCTAGGTAGGTACCTGAGCATGCTAAACATGCAAGTGATACTTTTCCAGACTTGATTAACCCAGTCTCTGTTCAGTTATCGAGAGTTTGGAGACACCCAGTGTTCTAGTGTGCTCCCAGTTTGTCGTACACCTTGGGACATGATTTTGTTCTAAGCCAGTCTCCAATTATTCCAAGGAAGACAGTGCACGATGATGGATCAAATTAGTGAGGAGCAAGTAGGTAAGAAGCAAACATGTATAGCGCATCAAGAGTCTTAAGCAAGAAAGTGCAAATAGAGGTAAGAAAATGACAACTCCCTCGTAACTTTCAGGGGAATGGCAATATGAGGCTAAACTACGAAGAAATGATAATGTTCGAAAGGAGTTATACATATAAAGCGTGCGAGCGATTGTGAGTAGGGGAAAGAAAGGGGAGGGGACCAAGCGCCGGCTGCTGCCGCCGTTCCCTCATAAGGGCCATCATCCATGGGAGCCATGTTTGCTCTAACGTCAAACACTCGAGACTACCAACCGACACTAGCGCCACGCTAAAGAAATTCCAAGATAAAAACATCCTCTCTCTCCGAACCTCCTGTTTTTTCTTCATCTTAGTGCATGGGTAAGAATCTACCCCCAAACTTCCTCGACCGGTCCATTACTAACAGTACCCAGGTTTTACGCATAACAGTGAGGATTCGTCCGAGTTTGCGTTTTTGCTAGTTGAAAACTATTACCATGACCGCTCTTCTCGACCTTCGGGTCTTGGAGGAATTTTTGAACCAAACCTTCTCACTTGAGATTCTTTTTTTTTTTCATTGCGATCGGCTCCTCGAGGGCTGTCGTGAAGAAGAAAGCTTGGTTGATAGCCTCATCTTGTAACCAACGCGAACATTATTGCTCGGTAAACAAACGCGTTGTAGCTGAGCTGAGTAAAAAGGCTATGTCATAACACGGGGATCTGCACCTGCTCAATATCCTCTGGACTGAAAGCCCCCCCATCCTATCTCAACACAAAATCCCCAACAACAAACACAATGCCAAAAACAGCCCTCATAACCGGCGCAACAGGCCTCCTCGGTCGCCAAGTCGTTAAAGCCTTCGAACGCGCAGGCTGGGACGTCAAGGGCACAGGATACACACGCGCCAAACCACCTTCAATCATCAAGCTAGACCTCAACTCCTCGTCCGCCATCGCAGAGACGCTGTCCGAGGTCAAGCCTCAAGTCGTTGTGCACTGTATGCCCGTAGATCAATATGTTCTGACTGCGAGAGCTGTGATGTACTGATGCAGTAGTGCAGGTGCAGCAAACCGCTTTCCCGACAAATGCGACTCTGACCCCGCCGGTACCCGCGCCCTCAACATCACCGCGACCAGCACGCTCGCCTCTCTCTGCGCCCAGCACAATATCCTGCTCATCTACATCTCAACCGACTATGTGTTCCCCGGCACAGAAGGCAACGCGCCATACGAGGCCGACAGCAAGCCCAGCCCGCCGAATTTATATGGGCAGACGAAGTGGGAGGGAGAACAGGCTGTGCTGGCGGGGATGGAGAAGGGATGGGGTGTGGTGTTGAGGGTACCTGTGCTTTATGGGGATGCTGAGAGGCCGGCGGAGAGCGCGGTCAATGTGTTGATGGATAGTGTGTGGAAGGCGCAAGAAGAGGCGGCGGGGGTGAAGATGGATCACTGGGCGTTGAGATATCCTACCAATACCGAAGACGTGGGGCGTGTTTGTCAAGGTATTGTAGTCCTCCCATATCTATATCTATCTATCTATCCAACCATCTATCCATTATCCTTATTACTGATGGCTCGAACTTGCAGATATGGCGACGAAATACCTCGATACGGAAGATAAGACGAGTCTGCCTACCATACTACAGTTCTCTTCCGAAGACAAATTCACGAAATACGAAATTTGCGAGTTGTTTGCGGAGATTATGGGGTTGCCGCTTGATGGCATGGTTGCGAATACCGAGGGCAACGACCCGAATGCCAGTGTGCAGCGACCGTATGATTGCCATCTTTCGAGTCGGGCGTTGAAGGATATTGGAATCAATACTGCTACCCAGGATTTCAAGGGGTGGTGGAAGAGGGAGGCGAGGGCCTTTAGGAAATAGTGGAAGTCGAATGATAACTAGATGTGATGGCTAGGGAAAGACTGTGTTGGGACGACGAATAAAGCGGGCTCTGCAAGATACGGTTATGACTTAACGTTGCATGCAAGAGGCTAGATAGTATCGAATAATGATTGTGCAATCGATTATGGATTACGACTCGCGAGCCGGATCACAGAAAGGACAAGATCACACAATATATTGAAGCACCCCCAAACCTCACCCACCACCTTTTGTTTCCTCTTTTATCACTCTCCACATGCACTTCTGCATGCTCGTATCCATTCCATCCGTCAAATCCCAGGCAGGGTAGGAAGAACGGGCATTATCGCCGAGAGTGAAAGCATTCAATGGCAAAATAATCCGACGTTCCTTCTGAGGATCTTTGAGGGGGCACGAGCTAATGTTATTGATGTTGGGTCACGAAACTATGCAGATGACTATGCGGGAGACATTATAAGATTTGCCTTATCTTGTCATGTACTGTAGGCCACTCGATCTCGAACTCAGCAGAGCCCATTGTTCTGGAGCCGAAACACAGGGATCCGCACAAGGTTATAGAACAACGTCCGCTTGTAGAGTACGAGTACGAGTATCTACGTGGACGCCTTTTGCATTAGAAGAAGGAGAAGTACCTAGCTAGATAGGTTTGGACTTGTCTTGTGATCTATACGTTTTAGCCCTGTATATACAGATATCTAGAATTGCCTTGAGTAGCAACGAACTTACCCCTGACTAAACATATCAAGTGCAAGTGCAAGGCAAGTCCCCGTCTCGTCTCCCCAAGTTCCGGGAGATCTACATGCCAGGCCAGTACTGTACAAGTACGCGCCAAGGATGTAACGGTATGATCTAAAATTAAAATTGCCCCAAGGATCGCGCTGGTGTTTGTTTGACGGGATAGTGGGCTGCTACGAATATACGAGATTAACAATGGAAAAGAGAAAACTTCCCCATCCCCGGCCTCTCCTCTCCCTTCAACAAATCAACATGACATTCACTGCCTTTAATTGAGCTAAATTATCATGATCATTCCCACAGTGCAGGCATTACAAACACAATCCTTATCACACTCGTATTGCTAGCATATATTTACAGCAACCATGTCTGGAGACCAAGACGCAACCTCGTCCCCGCCGAAGTACTCTAGATACAGATCAGTACGACACCAGGCGCATCCCACCAAAACAGAGCCTGCACCTCCTGTGCCAGAAGCACAGCAAGATGCGTTCTCGAGGACCAAGAGCATGTCGCGCTATAGGCGCCCCAGGGCTGTCGCGAAGAACGAACTCGCAGACCAGCCCCTACCCCCTCCAGTCCCCTCAATTCCCTCAATCCCCTCGAGAACACAAACTTCTGCGGCGCCTCATCCAGCCGGACGCGATACAACGAGAAAAGTAACAGACCCTATACCGTCAGCACAGCGGCAGGTCCTTGGCACAGGGCGGGAACAGGTGCGTCCAAAGGAGACAGAGAGAGAGCGTCTACGTCGCAAAGCGCAGGAATATCGCGATCGGGAAGAAGCACAGCGCAGGCTCGAGGAACAAGAAGCGCGAGAAGCGGCTGAAGAGGAAGCTGAGCTGGCTCGGCGCAAAGAGGAAGAGGCTGCCAAAATATTGGCTGAACAGAAGCGCAAGGATTTGGAGCGTCTGGAGGCAGAGCTTGAGGCTGCCGCGCCAATTGCTCCGAGGATTACAAGTCCAGGTCGCGAGAAATTCAGCTTCTTCTCGAGGAAACGACCTATGAGTAAATCAGCTCAGCCCAGGACTTCGGAAAGTGGAAGTGGATCTGGAGGGAACTCGATGTCGAGGACGGAAGCTCCGCGAGCGATTCTCGAGGGAGGTGGGGGCATTGTGCCTCAAACTGATGCTCCCATCTCTGCAAGTAATGCTGGGGAAAGAGTAAGTCTCACTACCTCGAAAGGATTCGTGGTGCTGACAATATATAGCGAGTCTTGATTCGATGCAAGCAATCCTCGATAAATCTCCCAATCACCCCTGAAACCACCCCTGTGGACATTACATTCTCAGCTGCAAATATCATGACCCAAAATGTTAATCCATCCACGACCATTTTACTTGAATCTTATACTCAACTTGGGCTTGAACGACGAATACGGAAATATGAGCATGTTCGAGATATCATGAATTCGTGGGACAGGGATACACAGAATGCTCTTTTACTCCAAGACTCGGATTCTCTAAATCATGACTATGATCTCGAGGCATCTGCGGCTCCGAAAGAAGCACCTCCAGATGTCACGGTTTATATGTACCATTCGCAGAAACCTCACAAATGGAACAAACGATACATCACACTTCTTTCCTCTGGCCAAATATTCGTCTCCAAAAAGCCTCGTATCAAAATTTCAGACAAGGATATAAACAACATTTGTCATCTCTCTGATTTCGACATCTACACCTCAACACCCCAATACACTCGCAAAAGTCTCAAACCACCCAAGAAACACTGCTACGCCATCAAATCCCAGCAAAAAACAACCATGTTCCTCAGCACAGAAAACTTCGTCCACTACTTCAGCACAGACGATAGCTCCCAAGCCAATATATGGTATTCCGCTGTCCAACGCTGGCGCTCCTGGTATCTCGTAAACCGCATGGGCGAAGGCGCTAGAAAACTGAAGCCCAAACCCTCAAAACCCACTCATACCATCAGACCCTCCACTTCCACCTTCGTCGACGAGAATCCCTACACAATCGGCTCATTTGCACCCCTCATGAACACCGACCGCTTCGCCGACGCCTCCCCGCCAAAACGAGAACCAGACCATGACTTTGACGAAGAAAACCGCCCTCTCCAAATACCCTTTCACCTTCGCAACTCAGCAAATCCCTCCCCATCAAAGCGAGACTCAAACCGCCATCCACCACCAGTATCCTACAAACTACCATCAGAAGCAGAAGAGTTCTCCTCGTCAGGTTTACTAGGACGCACATACTCACAGCGGCAAAAAACGCTCCAAGCCCGCGACTCGTCACAAACCCAAGCCCAAAACGCCGGTGCTCCATTCGTCAACGGCCCCGACGTCCTGCTCAACCGCGAATCGAATGGAGCGCAACACCATCACCAGCGCACCAACTCCGTACACAGCGTGCGCCGGCCCACAATCAGCGGAGAAGGCATGAAGCCCAAACCCCTCCTCGATTTCACGCCGCAGTTCAAGGAGGCGCCGCAGTGGGATAAACGGGGAAAGGGACGGGGCGTTAAGGCTGAAGAGGGCGTTATGCTGGTTGAAGTCGCTACGACGCACGAGGCGGCGCAGATGGCGGCGGGATTGAGACCTGAGAGGGATGTTTTTAGACGGGATCAAGTTGTTAGTAGCGGTGGTGGTGGGGTTGGCGTACAGCAGAGGCCGAAGACGGGGAGGAAGGACGGTGGTGGGGGGGCCGTTCGTTGAGGGGGGCTTGATCAGTGGTGCAGGAAGGGCATGAAGAGGAAGGAAGCAGGGAACGAATGATAATGATTTCACGGCTGCGGTTATTGGGCGCGGGGAGTCAGCTGTTAGGTCTTTGGCTGCACTTTTGATCAGGGGATTGATTATAGTCCGCACGTACTTCGTTATACCAATTTCAATTTCGATGCTTTTCAAACAACATAGTCTTACCACTTGTACTTATCATTATACAAGTTTTCTTACCTACCTGCCTCCTACTATCCCTCCCACGCCCGGTTCCGAGATCTAGAGTGTTGAGTACAACGAGACATCGTACTCTATTCTAGGGATAATTAAGCTAGGTAAAGAAGGATAAAGCGTTGAGTTATTACAGGATAGTAAGGAAACCGGTTGCAGACCCGACTTGCCTGGTGGAAAGGGCAGATAGAGAATCTTATATGAGGGAGGGGGATTGGATGAGAAAGTCATTCTTTGGTGGGCAGGAAAGGAAAAGGAGAAGGAGAATGATTGGTCATGGTGAGGGTGGGGGTATTACGACGTGGGCCTAGATCTCACAGCTAACGGGAGGAGGGAGGAGAAGGCCTGTTTCTTGAGCATACGCTAGGCGTACGATATTGTAGTATTGGATGGAGTATCCCACTACCGTATCTTAGAACTAGCTCTTTAGTCGTCTCAATACACAACGTCGAGTCCACCAGATTGCTACAAATTTTCGTACTCAGGAAGGATCACCAAATTCACGAAGATCCTAATCGCTGGTCGTTCGATAGTCAGACTTTGCTAACTGTAAACCAAGAAAAGTAAATTCTGGATATTGAAAACACTATAAACAGACGGAAAATATACATACAAAATGCACTCACCGATCAAAATCTACACCCCACGCAAATCAAATCCATCGCATCATTCCTCTTCGCCCAATCAACATGGCCTCTAACCATCGCGATCTTCCTCCTCCCGACCAATCCCACAACCCTCTTCCTCCTCTTCCTCTCCTCCACCAACCCCTTTACAGCATTGAGCCAATACCCCCTCTCCTCCTCCCCCAACACCACCCACGCACTTCAACGCCCCCGCAATCCTCTCCGCCTCACCCAGATTCCCTTCTTCCCCATTCAGCCTCAAAGTACAAGCCCTCACCACAAGTTTGGCAAACGACGCTTCCGGTACTCTTATACCAGCAGCAGTGTCATCGAGGGTGAGAAGTAAATCAAAGGCAAGCTGTTCACAAAGCGCCTCGTCATTTTTTCCATACGCAGCGCGACACGCAGCTAGCAGGGTCGGGAATTCCGATGCGGAGGTCTGCGAATCGTTTCCTGTATATAGACCCCCGCTATCAGACCCAACACGCAACCTCTCTACCCTCCCCATAAGCACATCCGCACCTTCCCCCGACACATCCCTCAAATACCCTCCTGGATCCGCAACTGGTTCCTTGTCATCATCATCAGACAATATAACTTGACAAGCAATCGTCAAGGCCAAAACGGGCCGAGAGTAGAGTTTTAATTTCGTGTCAGGGAATTCGAGGCTGTCGATCGTGAAATCTGCAAGCAGTTTTCGGAGATGTCGGTTTAGTCTGATGAGGAGGTCTTTGTGCCGTACGAAGTCGGGGTTATGGAAGGCCTTGCGGCGGAGCAAAATGAGTAGCTCATCACGCTGCTCCCTTCCCTCCAATTTCAATTTCTCGAAGAGCATAAAAAGCGCAGTCCGTATATCGCCCTGTCTGCCCTCGCTCTTCGCAACCTGCAGATTCTGCAATGAACTTTCAACCTCCCCTACAAGTATCTGTCTGCGCCTGCGGAATTCTCGCTGCGCTACAGCTTGTTGTTGTTTCTTCTCCGCCAGCTTGGCATACTGATACGCTCTTCGTTGCTCAGGGCTCATCTGCGCAACATTACCCATCAACACGCGGTTTTTCAGATCTCCTAACTTAGCCTCCCACTCCCTCTCTGCCATCCCATCTACCATCTCATATTTCCCCACCTTTCCCAAAACACCCCGCTCCTCATAGTGCACCCGACTCCCGCCCACGCCCCACGCCCTCACAAGCTCAACGCCCAGCCTCCCCACTGCATAGTCCCAGAACCCATCTCTTTGCAAACTCTCATACCACTTACTCAATATCGGCCTCCACGCCGGTTCGGGTCTCACATTTGCAATGCCACCGATAACCGTTCCGTCGCCTTGGAAGTATTTCACATTCGGCCAATCGGTCAAGATGAACCCCAAGTGGGGAACGGGCATAGGATAGTCGCGGGAGCGGGAGAGGAAATTGTTGATCGCGCCGCCGAGGAGTGTGGAGGTGAAGGACCAGCCGAGCTCAGCGTCAGCTTCGGATTCGAAGAAGGGTTCGTTGATACTTAATTTTCCTTTGAAAGACGGTGTTCCTATCAAAGCGAGATTGATTGCATGCTAGATGGCACAGATCTGGTAAGCAAGGAAAGCTAACCGATTTATGTAAAAGGAGAAAAGGAGGAGAAGATGAGTGGTAAGCAGAAGGATGGACGGAATGTCTTAAGACTTACAATAAGTTCATGCACAATAACCAGCGCGCAAAAAGCCTGCTCGGCCAACCTCTCACTCGCACTCAAGTCATTCCTCAACAATGGCATCAACACCTGTGTACTCACCGTAGCCAGCACAGCCGCCATGGCCGTCTCATCCCCTGCCTTGACATCAACCTCCGACCCAACCATACGCGCCAACCACACACCGCCTGGCTGCAGCGTCACGCGATCTGTTTCGTGGTACCGCCCGTCGCTTATGGTCCACCAGATCTTCCGTTGCAGGATGGGCAGCCATTGCTCGACTTGCTTTCGCGTCTGCGAGGGGTCTATCCAGAATTGGGGCCGCCAGTGGAAAGTTTGCAGCTTTGTGGTTGTTTTGCGCGAGGGGGGACGGGGGTCAAGATGGGAGGGTAGGGGCTTGTATTCTCCGCATAAGGCATCGATCTATAAAATGTTAGTACGGAATATGTATGGGAAAGGGAATTACTACCCATTGGCTTGTATGTATATTTGTTATGAATCTAGACGCTAACCTTAGAACCGGATCCAGGACGTCGTATACAACAGGCTTATCGAACGTGAAGTGACCAATGTTGCTCGGAGATATGGTGTAGCATTCTCCTCTCACGTCTAATGGTATAGATGGCCTGTTGTTAATTCTCTCAGATGTAGTTTCCCATCTCAAGAAAATCGGACTTGCTCATACATTAGCGAGTGTAATAGCTTTAGAAACACAACTCACTGAATCGGATTTGTGAGCGGTGCAGTACTAGCATCCGGATCAGGAAACGCGCCCATATCCTCCAGCATCCGGGAGGAGAACCCCGAGAACCATTTCGTTTGGTACGTGTTGATCGCCTCAATACCCTTGATTTCACCTGCTGTTCGAGAGAGGATGGTTATAAGTGGTTCGGTTGGAGTAAAGCCTAGAACTCAGATTAGTGGAAGTAGATATACAATGAAGTTGGCATCGCCAACCTGATTCCCCGTGCGGGCGAAACAAATTGTTTGGATCGATTGGCGCTACGCCATACTTCTTTGCGAAAGGCGTTTTCGGAATAGGATCGCCCATTGGCGTCTGCTGAGCAGCAGTTGCTGCCGTACTGGTAATATTACATACAGACTTTGTTTTTATCAATTGAGGTTGGATAGTTCAAAAAAGAAATCACTAATCGCTTTCAAGAAATCTTTGTCTTTGTTAAAAAGCCGCCTTTGGATTCACTCTTCGCGAGCTTTACAAGAATCCCTTTGTTCTTTGGAGAAAATGGACGAGAAGTTATAAGCAGGCTATAAAAACATGTACAAAGCGAGTACTAAAGAGGCTGCGATAATACCGAGGAACAATTACAGCAAGTCGTGAAATCTAGACTTGGTGGTGACTGACCTAGAGATACTGTATGGTCCAAACAACTTTCATAACTGCGAATCAATGTGCCGATCAAAAGTCTCCCTATTCAAACCCTATAGAACATGTGCCGGAAGAAGAGCTATTTGTGCAACCTGCAACCTGTATAGTAAACTTACGGACGTCTTTACGGTGCAAAGCCGCAGAGGGCTTCATCAAATGCTGATGGATTCCTAGCTAATTTGTACACATATCCCTATAGCAAAGGTGACCTATCTTCCCAAAGTAAAATGGTATCTCCGAAACACCGTCCATGATCTGTCTCGCCGGACAGTCTGATGCCATTATCAGCCATGATAATTAGCAAATGCTCCTCTATATACACATAAGAGTGTTGCTACAATGCGTCCTCTCTACCCATCAATCAATTGCCCGAAAATCAGACTCTGAATAACATCCTCATCGGTGATGACTCGTATCCTTTTCGGTGGCGGCGTATGGCTGTCTTCTGCTGCTGTTGGACCACGTTTCCGCTTACGTGACCCTCCAGTCGACGTACTCGGGGAAAAAACGGCAGTCTGGGCAACCTTCTCTTTGCTGTCGATGTATAATATATCCCAGTCGCGACCTTCAGCTTCCGCATCAAGCAACTTCTTACGCGCATCTGAATAGTCCACGGCTTGTCCAAGGCGGTCAGGCCCTAGAACACGTGTCAAAAACATGTAAGTCTTTCTTTTATCATCTGCTCGACCCTTCCCCATCACTAACAGAATGGATTTGCCCTCTAGCATCTTACGTCTAGCGGCGAGTGTGGACTCCAGAGTAGCTTCCGTGGCAAGATAAGGCTCCACCTTTTGGCTAAGGTATGCATTGTTCAGATAACTGGAAGAGCCAGCACAAAGGAGATATGGCGCCCAATCCACAAGCAACCCTTTTTCTACGGACGCAGAAATCCAGCGACCCGAGAGACAGGGCAAGCCCAGTGCGAGAGCCTGCATGTATTTCTGTTTTCGTGAATGATCGTCTGCAATGAGAGCAACGAATCCCATCGATTTCGCTGCCGAGTTAGGTAAAAGCTGGGGCTCGTCTGCAGAAGAGCTGTCTATTTCAAAAAGACAGTCAAACCCATCGGTCAGGATCTGGCCACCATTTTCGGAAATAGCCCTAATTACAGCATCCTTCTCTTGTTCAAGCTTAACGTAAGACACGGCAAAGGCCATTCCACTAAATAGTCTTCGATACTGAGCCTCTTTCGCGGTGGTGATTTTGGAAGTGAGGGCTATGGGGTCTTCACTTTCATCTCGCAACGCACGACTTGCCGATTGGCGCTTAGAGGAACGAGAAGGCGCTATGACTTGCTCACCGCCGGCTAAAGAGATGGCGCCAGACTTTCGTTTTGCATTGCGTTTCGGGGCAGCCGAGATCAGGCTCTGCTGGTTTTGGTTGGTTTTAGTAGCGGCTGTTCGTCGAGATGATTGTGCGGTCGAGGCTACACTTAAAGAATCAAAATCTGCAGGGCGTGGGGTCGACCGCGGAGTTGCAATTAGGTCATTGGAGACTGAGGAAGAAAATTTTACAGATCTTGCCGAGGTGGATTTCTTCAGAGATTCAGAGATAATAGACCTCTTTTTTGTGTATGACTTAGAAGCGCGACTAGATCGACGTGGAGTGGCAGTGTCTTCCAGAAGCTTCTGAACAGAGTCTGCAGATCGCGTTAAACTTTGAGATGGTCCTTTAAATTCACTCTTTGTTCTCAATTCTCGTTTTGCTACCGGTTGTTCCAATTTAGTCGACAATGGATCAGGAGTACTTCTTGGCTCCTGGAGTGTAGTATCCTTCTTATTCGGAAGCTCGACAATCTCTTGCTGCAACTCATCTCGAGTTCCTTTTTCGGGGATCGTTGGTGTTGGAGTTCTGCTCATGGAATGACCTGGAGCCTCCTCTTGAGCTTTCACTTCCGTTAAGTGATATTGATTTGGCTGAAGCGCAATGCTTTCATTGTCGGTATGGGGCGGAAAAGCCTCCTCCTTGTCCAGATTGTGTGTCTCATTCAGTGGTTGTGGTGGAAAATCTGGCGCTAGGTCAGGGGTCTCGAAAGTAGTGAACAACGCTTCAGGATCTTCTATAGAGGATAGATCGGAAGATTCGGGGGGCATGACTGGACGTGGGAGATCAAGAGGCGGTTCTTTAATAGCGTCTAAAAACCCCTCATCTTGCGTAAACCCTGGTGGATTTTTCAAGAGATCATCATCTTCCTCATTATCTCCATCGAAGGAAAGTCCAATGTCTCCCATAGGACGCACGTGGTTGTGAGAAGGACTCGATTCTAGGATTATCTCATCAGGCCCTTCAGCCCTGTTTGCAGTCTTGCTCGTTGCAGGTGTTCGAAGATCCATCCTATTTGAAGACATTTCTTGTAATGGAAGACTGTGATCAGGCTCGTCTTTCGATGAATCTACGACTTTATCCTGGTCTGCTGACTCTGTTTCAGTGGCTGGAACACGCTCTGAACCATGCTGTGAGTTTGAAATAGATCGCTGATTGTCCGCAGGAGCAGGAGGCTTCGGAGACGCGTCTCGTAATTGGCGTACAACAGACTTATCCACGGGGTTCATGTTGGACAATGATGAAGGTTCAACACCCCCTTCCTGAGCTCTTTGGGAATTTGGAATGACGATGTGATCTTCTACATCTCTTGGACCATCATAAGACTGTGTGTTCCTTGCACTGCTGTCCTGCTGCGTATCTCTTGCATCAAAACCATCGCACTGTGCAACGTACTCCTCTTGGATACTTTGCTGGCGTGATATTTGGGGTATGTCGTCTTCCATTCTAGCGCTCGATGACCTCGGTCGGCTGAGCGTAACTTCCGATATGCTCTTCTGTATATCACGTTCTCTCCGGAGTCTCTTGTCTGTTGCGTCAGCCTCAATATCGGATTCTGAGCCTGAGTCTGAATCCAACGTAGCCTCTGTTCCGCGCCGTCTCTCCTGGCTATCTTTCCTCGAATCGTACTTTCGGGGTTCTGGTAAAGAGTTCGTCCGCTGTAAACTTCGCGCTAGTTTTGATACTGTCGATAATCTAGGCTTGGCCGTCATTGATTGGGAGAGAAGAATTCGAGTGGAAGATTGTAGTGGTGTCAGCTCTTCCTTTTCCTCGTGATTATTATTTCGCTGTGCGAGCGGAGATGAGAGTAAACGGTTGCGAGCAGGAGATGTGAAGTCGTCATAAATGTTGGGCGAAGGTCGTGCAGATGATGGAGTTTCTGCGGCTCGGCCTACTGATGGCTGGGTCGCACCAAACATTTCATGTTCTTTGAGTACTGAGCCCTTGTGGGAGAATGGATTGACTGGAGGGGCTGGAGTTTCCGGTGGCTCTGGATGGCCATGGCCAACAAATGATCCAACGGTTTGGACTGCGTAAGAAGCATCTTGCGATTCGGGTTCCTCGTAGGGAGCCTCGGGTTCGAGATCAATATTAAGGTCGATGTGTCCAGTATCGTTCTCCTTGTATGTGTGGATTGTCGATTCAGTTCGCGTGGAATATTGTTGCTTCCAGGAAGATTGAGTATGAAATGCATTTCCTTCAATTGCAGCCTGGGAATGATCGGAGCTTGGTGGAGGCACAGATCTCTCGATATCAAAGCGATCGTAGGCCGAGGAAGAATTCTCTTGGGTCGGAGAGAGAGTGCTCAATTGGGTGTTTTCAATTTCCATGGTGGCGAGGAATCGTTGCGCCTGAGTGGCTGCAGCGATCTGCGGATGCGTTTCTTGATCGAATAGCCTCAATCGGCGGAGGGAGTCACGGCCCACGTATTTCGAGGCTTCTGAATTGGTCGTAACATCGCTATCGGGAGGTGCTTCGGGAAGTTCTGCAAAGTTCGCAGGCGGGTGGAGGAATTGCTGGTCGTCGTAAGTCGCAGGGGCGGGTGCAGGCTCAGGTCCAGGTTTAGGAGCGCGTGTTGGAGATGGCTCTGCGTGAAAGTCCAACTCGAGGAGAACTTCAGGTCCAGCCTCGTCGTCGTCTGTAGCTTGAGGTTCAGGTTCAGACTCCACGGCTCGCGATATCGCAGAATACGCTGCTGCAGTCGGAGCCTGGTCGATGTCGTTCTGGATGGTGGACGCGATGCCGGGAGTCGCCAACGCGACTTGATGTGGACTCTGCTATAGGTCAGACTCCAAATCCTCACCCTGGAAGGCTGCGGCTGCAGACAGGGGATCTTCTTACCGAGAGCATCAAGACGGCCAGCTCGTCGCAGGTCTGGCTGTCCCAGTTCTGACTTTCGCCTTCAAGGGCCATCAGGGCTGCGCGCTCAGCGGCAGCTACAGACCTGCACGCCATCTTCTCATACCTTATACCTTATTCATCGATGTTAAGGTGACATCTGGAATCGCGGGGTTGCAAAGTGGCAAAACGCGAAATCCACGCGGCTAAATCAGGATGAAAGAACTATTTGCCCCACTTAAAAAGATACGTACCGATATATGAGCACGTGAGCACGTGAGCAGATCCGAGCATAAATCTGCTACTGTACATCGCCCATCTCGTCCTGTCCCGTCCCCTCCTTCCTCCTCCACATTCTGACTTCATCCTTCATCCTTCTTCCTTCTGCCTACTTGTTACTCATGACAATACCTATAGCTTTCCAACTATCCAAGCTGCCTAGAGAACATGTGAAGCTCAGGGCAGACTTATGGCCTTATTGGTTGCGATGGTCTGCTGCCAGGCAGAAGCCTTATTGCCTAGTTGGATCATCGAAGAGTCATCCCTCGAGTCATTTGAACCCTGAAACTTGTAAACTTTCCTATTTGGTCTGAAGATACTCGCTATAACTAACAAACCAACAATTTCTGCGCCGCGTTATGGCATAAAAGGGTTGAGTCGCCTTGCCTGCCTAACTTCGTCGAAGAGCCATCTATAAGTACCATTGCTTCACACTGCTATTTCTTTCACTTCTTCCATCATCCAATATCTCTTCCCGCATCTACTCACTTCTTCCATAACATCAACTTTTCCAATTTCCTCAACTTCACGATGGCCCCAGGTGCAACTGAAAACGGGGGTGGTGAAGCCCTCGTCACTGCTTTGACAGCCACCTCAAAGGAATCAAACGGAACTGAAAGCATTCCTGAAGTCGGTATGGAGTGCGACATCAAAAACCTCTACCAGAAAGAAGATGCAAGAGGTCGCACAACATGGACTGACAAGTACCCCGACAATCTCGACGAGGCTGCCGAGAACGAAATCACTGCTCGATTTGCTATTCTTGTTCGAAACAAGAAGAGCTTCGATTCCAGAAAAAAGCTTGAGATCGATAGCATCGTCGTTCAAAGCCCTTTGTTGAAGACAGTCTTATCCAAGGTTTTAAAGGATTACCCCGGTAAGTTCATTCACTCACAGAACTTGAAGAACCACCTAACACCAACCAAGGTGTTACAACTACCTTAAAGCGACTCGTCTTCCAGGCTCCCTTCAACCCATTTGTTCATCGTTGGACTCAATTCACTACAGCTCTCGAAGAGCAAGAAGAAGGAGAGACCAAGAGCCACCTGCAACTGCTGCATACAACCCTTGAGGCAGAACTCAGGGACACCATCGAGGCGAAGAATGACTTCGTCAAGAACAAGGTAATCACTTTTGGCTACTTGTGGACCATCTTTCAGCCCGGTGCTACTATTTATACAAACGAATGGGATCGTCACTGTGGTTCCAAGTTCTCTCAAGGATCCTACCATGATCACCCAAAGTATGGTCCAGTCTATGGCCTCAACTGTCAGAAAGTTGAATGGGACGGCGACAAGTTTGGCTACGCAAATTGCCAACATGTTGTCACATCTTTCGCGGGCACAATGTCTATTTCCGCACTCGACGCCATCCCTCTCGAGTTCCACCCTGAGCAAAAGAAAATTCGTGCCCAGCTCCTCAAGCGCGGTAAGCTCTTTGAACACTACCATGGTTACCATTACAAATCCTACAAATCATTTGCAATCGGCAAGAACATGTGTGGGCAAGACATCAAGGTTACCATCGACTCCCGTATCATCATAGACACCCACGCATACGGTAAATTCAATCCCAACAGCATCGGGCACCTTCAACCCCTCAAAATGAAATCCAAAGCCGACACACCTGAAAATTCCGACGAGGAATACGACGAGGAATACGACGAGGAAGAGGAGGAGACCGATGATGATTATGACCAGCAAATTCACTACTCAACCCATAATGCTGCCGCCTCCCGCACAGACACAAAGCTCATCGCTCTCTCTGAAGAGCATCTCCTGCACTGCTCCTCCCTCCTCAAAGGCTATGCCCTTAAGACCAAACGATGGTTATCATTTTTCTTAGACGAAATCTCCGAAATTATCTGGAACAACGCCGCATTCAGCAATCTCGTCCTCCCAGCCGACCAAAAGGAGCTCATCCTTGCTTTCGCGGAGTCACAAGTAAAATACAAAGACAGCTTCGACGATGTCATTTCCGGCAAGGGCAAAGGCATCATTATGCTTCTGTCAGGTGGACCAGGAATTGGTAAAACTCTCACTGCCGAATCTGTAGCAGAGAACATGCAAGTCCCACTATACATGATGTCCGCAGGAGATCTCGGCATCAAGAGCTCGGAAGTCGAATCCTCCTTAACTACCATCCTCGAAATGGTCGCCAAATGGAACGCAGTCCTCCTCCTCGACGAATGCGATGTATTCCTCGAAGCACGCAGCGCCCACGATCTCGAACGCAACAAAATCGTCTCCATCTTCCTCCGGACCCTGGAATACTACGAAGGCATTCTCTTCCTCACCACCAACCGCGTCAAGAACATGGATCCGGCCTTCCAATCTCGCATTCACATTAGTATGGAATACCCAGGTCTCGACAAGAGCGCTCGCGTCCAAGTGTGGCGTAATTTCTTGGAGAGGGGCGTTAAGCATGAGTTGAGCGAGGGGGAGATTGAGCGGCTAGCGAGCGTGGATATTAATGGCAGGCAGATTAAGAATGTGTTGAAGACTAGTCAGTTGTTGAGTCAGCATAAGGGCGTGCCGCTTCGCTATGAGCATTTGAGGACGGTTCTGTATGTGGAGAGGAAGGAGTTGGAGCTTTCTTGAGAGGGGGTGGAGGGGAGTTTTTTATAGGAAGTTTCTCGAGTAGGGAGATCTAGTTGGAGGAGTGTGGAGTAAATCGCAATAATATGATATGACATATAACCTGAAATGTCTGAGCAGTCTCGGAACAAAGTCAAGTGGGAGTATTACTGTAATTGCCTGGGTTTAAATGTTATTTTTTAACCCTAGGTAGAGTAACCTTCTCGCATACTGCGAAACGGCACGCTGAAGAGCTTCGTTGCTTAAAGTGCGGCCCCCTAAGATGTTCGGAAAAGGATACGGTCAGGTGCCATAGTTAAGTATCTATGAAAGACTCTAGACGGATGGAAAGTACGAAGTGATAGCTAGCCATAGGAGGTTATCTAGAGTTAACTTGATACTCAAGACTGTTGAAGGTGCTAAGCGCCACCAGTCTCAGTGCCTAAATTACTGACAGTACCCTTCTCACCTTTAGCATTGATGCAGTTCTGTCTTTAAACCAAGGTGGTGGATGGTGACTTCCTTCCCCTTGCTCGCTTAGTCGTTTACGTCAGCGTAGACCACTGACTTCCGCATTACGCCAGTTTCCCCTCTTCAACATCATAATACTCATCTACAACTCATCACGATAAGACCCTTTCTTTGAAAAGGTTATCAATATAATACTATTAAGGAATAAATAAGCGACAGCCACTCAATCTGTAATCCAATATCATCCCTGTCCTTTGTTTTCACGAATCGTAACTAACTAAACATACAGATCTGATTGCACACACTCTTGCTGGATCAGCCGATGGGAACTGGACCCCCCTTTTTATTCTCCAGGAAGTTGTATATGTCCCGACAACTTGTCTCTAGTGACTTCTGCGTTTTCCAGTCCAGCTCAACTTCCGCCCTTTTTGGCATCGCAACGCATATTCCAACGTCACCATCTCTGCGGTCGACGGCCCGAATCGGAATTTTCGTAGACGATACGGCTTCTACAGCAGTAACGACATCTAAAACCGAGCTCCCAGTACCACTGCCTAGATTGTATGCTCTGAAACCTTTCGGCACTCGCTCGTTGAAGGTTGCCGCAAGGGCTGCAATGTGTCCCCGAGCCAAGTCGGTAACGTGAATGAAGTCTCGAATTGCTGTGCCGTCAGGAGTGGGGTAATTGGTTCCGAAAATATCAAGTACAGGTAAGGTACCCGCAAGAACATTCAAGACCACCGGCATCAAATTTGTTGGTACACCGCGAGGATCTTCACCGAGAAGTCCTGACTCGTCACATCCCACGGGGTTGAAATATCGCAAGGCGATAATTGTCCATTCGGGATCTGCCAGCGCAAGATCCGAAAGAATTGCTTCGCACATCCATTTTGATCGACCGTAAGGATTTGTGAGGCCAGTGCAGCCCCCAAAGGTAGTTTTGATGAGGCCATCATGATCGACAAAATTCTCCGTCTGATGAGTGCAGTACTCCTCCTTCAGGGGGACACCAGAGTTGGCAAGAGAGCCATATACTGTCGCTGAGGATGAGAATATGAAATTCTTGATATTGTAGTCCCTTAAAGTTGCACATAACTCAATCACGCCAGCAACATTGTTTGCGTAGTACTTGAGGGGATTTCGAATGCTTTCTGATACTGATTTGTATGCGCCGAAATGTATAACACCTTTGATTCTTGAAGTTATGACGGAGTCGTCATCTGTGGTTGCAAAGCGTCGATTTGGCTGCGAATATTCGCTGAGGATTGACTTTATGGCTGTCTCATCTCGAAAGTCCGCCTCATAGAATCTCATAATCGGTGCATCTATCTCATGCCCTTCATAGTGGAGCTTGGAAAGTAACTCGAGGCGATCATACACACCGCGAAATGAGTTGCTCAGGTTATCGATGATAATTATATTCTCCCCCGCTTTCAATAACTCAAAACATGTATGGCTTCCAATGTATCCAAGTCCTCCAACCACGGCGATGAATTGCTGGTCAGGATATAAGAAGTTGCTCAGTGAGCCGCTGAAAAGAGTTGATCTCTCCGTCTCTGGTGTGCCAATATCTGAGATTGAGTCCGAAGTCGAAAGTGATAGTCGAGGGCTGCAAGAGCCAGAATCAGTAGTACTGGCCATCTTCAAAATATAACGGAAACTTTCTCAATCAACTGCAATGGTCTCAAAATGTTTTTGTTTTGAGAAATATATAATCAGCGAGGGTACTTGAATATATAATAAATACCTAGTGGTAATTGGTGAACACATTGTACTTGGAATGGAACTGTTCTTTTGCATACCCCTGCAAGAGGCTATTATTTTGGACTAGCTACGAAGCTCCGTAACGTGCCCGTTGAGAGACACTGAAGGTCTCACAAACCTGCCGTCGTATAAGCATGCGAAAATGCAATCCATATGCGTGACAATCCTATCTCAAAATAGATCAAGTTCTTGGCACCATCATTAGCATAAATCTCGACCGCATCTTCCTTTCTTCTTGTCAAACTCCAAAGAAACCCAAAATCATATATCCGATGAAGCCCAGAAACTTGAGAGCTTACTGCTGCACGTCTAGACTTTGGGGTATTCCCAAGTACCTATTTTGGGCCCTCTTGGGATTAGTCTTGATAGTCATCGTGGTGCCAATTGCAGTCATGTCTGGGCGGAAAAAACACTCGACACCGAAAGGAACAGTTCTAGTTCCCCTCTACGTGTATCCCTCTCCAGGAGCGTGGGACCCTTTGCTCACTGCGTACGCCACCAATACTTTTTAAATTTAGCACCAGATAACTTCAAGCTAACGGTGAATAGGATCACAAACCATCCGCGCCTCAAATTTACCGTGGTAATCAATCCTGCTAGCGGGCCAGGTGTGGAACAAGGACCTGACAGCAACTATACGAGAGAGATCCCAAAGCTCAACAAGCACGCTAATGTGCGCACCGTTGGTTATGTCTCAACAAGCTATACCAATCGAAACATCTCACTGGCATTGCGGGATATTGAAACATACTCGGCTTGGTCCGAGAACTCTACCATTGCCGGACTAGGCATGCAGGGCATATTTCTGGACGAGACGCCTTCCCAATACCAAGCTGCCAGTGCAATATTCCTTGACACCCTAGCGGATTCAATAATTTCCGATACTGGGTTTGGAAAGGACCCTTTGGTAAGTGTCGATTCTTTAATTTTTCAAGTTGTCACGTTTCTATACCCCCCTTTTCAGAAATATCCAAGCGCGCGGATAAAGCAGCAAGTGTTTGTCACCCCTCTTCAAAGCGGCACCCGTGATCGACGACGCACGAACTAATTATAAGTAGATAATTCATAATCCGGGGACAATCCCTGACTCAAGATACATGAAGTCGGCCAACCTCACCGTCGTTTTCGAGGGGGCTTATTCAACGTATCAGATGCATGGCTTCCACAAAACCATGACAGCGTTCCGGGATTCGTCGAATGCAGGTCGCGATGCGCTTGCGTGCATTGTGCACTCGCTGCCGTCAACGCTTGACGAAAGTGCGCTCGTCAAGGATCTTCGGTCGTCGTGTGGCAGCGTCTTCATCACAGGCTTATCCGGGGATTATTATGCTAGTTTCTGGGAAGGATGGCTCGGGTTCGCTATTGATATGGCAGCATAACTTCGTCTGATGGGCAGCGATGATGCAATATGACAGGACAGACCAAGAACGTGCAGAATAGACAAGCATTGATACGGGACAGACTCAGGCGTAGGGACTTTGTTTGATATCGTGGATGGATACTTCCGCGCTGTTCTTCCTTTCGTCTACTCCTTTTCACGACTTATGCGACTGGCTAGTTTAAGAAGAGGCACCGGACTGTGCGTACGTTTCGAGTAACCTGGGGTTATTGAAAAATTGAAAGCAAAAAGTTGTTAAATCCGAAGAAATGTCTGTCGTGCGACTCAATTCTTCACTTGCAGTGCAGTAATCTGCTCTGCCTCACATTATTACAGCCCCAGATAGGATGATACCGTATGATCGGATGGCATTCCAAATAAGTTCTACGAGTACAGACAATATTTGCCGTCAAAGCTCAGTCAGGGTCCTCACTCGTCAGAAATCCATTCAGCCTCGTGGATGGATTTGGGGGATTTCTCTGAGTCATATTGCTACCCTAAATATATCCCACTGATTACTATACATCTGCCGTGCATAAAATCTTACGTACCGTATTAGAGACACGACACTCTGCTCGCTGCTCGCTGCCCTTGCCATGCTGATTGATGACTACCGAACAAGCTCAACGGCCATTACCCATATGAGTACCGTATCTGACAACGCGCCTTGGCAGGCGCTAGCAATTCCCATTCCCGCGCCCAGGGGCCAAGGAAACGTCAACATCCCCGTACAGTAGCGTGGCCCCACGCTAGAATCTTCAGCCCCCCGGCCCGTGCGTGGAAGAGAAGAGAGATGAAATAAGCTAAACTTTAACTTTATCAGGACCGTAACCGTAACCGTATACTCTCTGTCCGTAACCGTGTTTTGTATCGCAGTGGTAATTCCAGAAAAGGTTGATTCACGGGTACGGAACCGATTCCCCATCCATCGTTCAGCTGTGCTTGGATGAGCCTCTTCGTATTGTTCGGTCCTGGGCTGTTGTTCCACAAAGCGCGTAATTAAAAAACACCCTAGGATTGGAATTGGAACTACGTTGAGGCATGTACGTACGTGTAACGTTTTCTAGTGGCTTGGCTTGGGATCATCTCAGCCGCATTGCCTGTCCTGCCACCAAGAGTCAAGACCGTCGTTCTCGTAGCTGGCCGGCCATCAACGACCCGAAGTCAAGACAAGACAAGACCGGATAGAAGGAGTCCGTGCTTGCTGTAGGTAGGGACCCTACTTGTCTCACTTGCACGCACGCTCCTTCCATACAGGATTCCGTGCAGGTGTTGGATTCCTTGGACTTGACCTTGCCTTGCCTTGCCTTTCCTTACCTTGCCTTGCCTTACCTACCACATCTAGCTATAGCCTGAGCATGACTCCGGATCCAATGTCCTTTACGATACGACCGACCGACGCACTCCCCACGGTACCTACCCAGCGCCATCGGAATCTCCAGCTGACATGCTGCCCGTATGGTGCGAAAGAAAGGATCACCATGAAAACATGCGCCCCGTGGTTCAGCTGACATGTATCGTCGTCGGGAGATAGATAGATAGCGAGCGGGATTTTCCATATCTCATCATCATCATGATTACAACACTCAAGAACCCGTCTACCTTCAATGTTACGAGTTGTACAAACCCAGCCAATACAATACTTCCTTGCCATGCATGGCCCGCCACGTCGCACTACTGACGGACTCTTCTTTCTCCCTTTCTCCCATTCACGTTTTCCCCACTGCTAGAGCGCTCACTCTCGCCAACGGAGCGGGCGTGCGCGTGGCTGGAGCGTACAACAGACACGCTTTCATGCGTATTGCACGCGCGAGGTAGCTTGGTTACTCGAGCACAGCATGCATGCATTCATACGGTACGGTACGTTACATTCCCTGGACCGTCGAGCTGGGAACTATAAACAGATGTATGTATGTACAGAACATTGGATATGGAAATATGTAAGATTGCATGATGTTGAGTTTAGAACACGGCATGTAGGTAGGTAGGTAGTAGTTGGATGGTGGGTATCACAGGAGAGGTTGGTTATCTACAGTACAGTACTTGTACACTACTTTCCTGTATTGTACAACTCAGGTGAGAGACTCTGAGGAATTGACGATTAATCTCATGAATGAATCACTCAGACGGATTCCGATAATGGTATTGAATTATTAAGCCACTGATCGAGCTTTCGGCGCTTGCCAGTCACCGATACCGGGGCGCACTGCACTGCACTGCCACTGCGGGGAAGTTGGCTTAATTCATCTAATCTATATTAAGGGTAAGTACCCTACAGTATACTTACAGTACTACTATAATCATAGAGTAAGCTACTGTAAGTCACGAGATACGATGGCGCAATCACAGACGCTCGTATGTCTTGCATTAGGGACGGATAGGACAGGACTAGAGCAGGACCAGGATCAGGGCCCTAGCTAGCGTCATATGCATGCATGTCGTCCAAGGGCCGCTTGGAAGGCAAGGCAAGGTAAAGTACCTCAAGGTAAGACAGACAAGACAGACGGGTTGAAATAAACGGTCAGGTTTCAATATGAGGGACGTGGGAGATTGTATGTACAGGGAAGTGCATTTGCAACGAGCTGAGATGTTCTATGTGCTGTACGAGTATTCTATGTGCATCCTATGTGCATCCTATCCTGTCCTGTCCTGTCCTGTCCTGTCCTGTCAGTCTGTCTCTCTCTCTCAGCAATCTTCCACCCAGTCATTCAGATCCATTTCCTTCATAACCGTAGAAAACCCATGCGCCTCGTTATTATCACACGCACTCTTCCGCGCGCTCGCCGAAATAGACGGTGCGGAACCAGGGTACTCGATATGGAAAACCGGCTTCCCAGCTGCGATGAAGGGCCGGAAGAGATCACACTCCTCGTACTGCACGCACTGCTCGTTGACCTCCCACTGCAGGAAGTCGAGCGTGGCGTTGACGATCGCCCCCGCGTTCTTGAGCCCGATCGACATGCTGTAGCTGTGCGCGCCGATGGCCAGGAAGCGCAGGTAGTCCTCGGCCGTGCTGGGACTGAGGCTGAGTCCGCTGTCGTTGTCGTAGCCGTCCACGTTGTCGGGATCGACACCGTCGCAGCCTTTGCTATGGGCGAGAGCCAGTCGCGCGCTCATGATGGCGCGGACGTTGGCCGAGTTCGTGTTCAGCCAGTACTCGCCGGGCCAGCCATCGAGTCCCTTGCCGTAATCACTCTTCTTGAACTGCGCCGAGTCGGCGCGGTTGGGCTCGTAGCTGCCGGCTGAGAAGTAGCAGATGACTTTGCGGCCATTGGCGTGTAGCTTGGAGATCGTAGAGGCGGTGTTGTCAAAAAGGTCGATGTCGTAGACCGCGACGTTTAGCGATGTGTCTGTAGGTGGGTTTTCGAGGACGATTTGCCAGGATGTGCCCGCGGCCGGTTTCCAGTACTCGCCAGCGGTAGCATTGGTGGTGCTATTCGGGCTTGAAGGGGTGCCTGATCCCCCACCTCCATTTCCCGAGTTGCCTCCTGAGGAGCCTCGCGTCAGGCCAATGCCGAGACCGATTCCGAGCCCGATGGCGATGATTAGGAGGAAGATGCCTGCGACGAGCAGCATCCAGAAAGTTTTCGACTGGCGTGAGAGGCAGGATCTCTTTTCAGAGGCCTTGAGTGGCCCATCAACCTGATCGGCCTGTCCACGAGATCGCGACATCCATGAGGGAGACATGCTATGAACCTGGGAAGTTTGATATAATGATTCAGCGAATGAAGGTATGTGAATGCGAGGATGCGAGAGCGTGAACGTGAACCACGACTTTGTACTACCCGAAACGAACCCTTGAAATAGCACAAGCATTCCAGATCTTTATACAAATATATTGATCCCTTGAAGCGTGAAAGATCCATGACACCAGATACGACGAGGAAAGCTTAATTCTTCCCGTCACAGCAAAGCCCCAACTGCAAAGTCTCAGCTGCCCTCATCACCAACCCCTTCCTCGAAGCACTAGCCTCTCGAGTCTCACTTCGGGTTTCCATCCGGTACCACAAGCATAGCCACCGCGGTACTCCGTCCCCAGCGTGACCGTATTCCTGCACATGATTAGAACAGCAGCGCAGCGCCCCGCCGCCCGCTTGGGGACGGTGGTACGGAGGGAAGCATCGATTGCAGCGAGTACGAAGTCACGCAAGCATGCTCTGCAATGCAAGCACCGCTTCATTGATCAAATCAACGTTCTCGCGCATCTATCTCTACACAGTATTCTATCCACTTTCGTAGTGTACTTCGTACCGTGGGAGAGGAGTTAAGGCCGCCAGCAGTAAAATGGGGTTGCACGTAGTACAGAACAGTTCACCACGGCTCGCTTAATTGGGTCAGAGTCCTCGGTTGCATGCAGAAAGAAAGAAAGAAAGCCGTTCGTGATATAGCAGATCATATAACTACCCCGAAAAAAAGAAAAGCAAATACAGTGGCACGTCGCAATAGCCTCTCCTCGTGCCCTTTGCCAGCCCGGCGTCCATCGAAGCCGATTTGGAGCATGACGGCCTTGCACGGGACGGGTATTAGTGACAGACTTGCTGTCGCGTACTGTACTGTAGCCAGGGCGCAGCAAGGGCGAAGTCAAGGCAAAGTAACCAAGACAGGTCAAGACAAGACAAAGCTCAGCCCTAAACGACCCGGCCGTGGCGGGCGGGTGCAGAGAACGAGGGCAGGTACTTACTTACCGTATAGTAGGTAGGCCGACGTGGACGTGCCAGTGGGTGTTTGTCCGGGTTACCGCCACACAGTGCACCTGGATCTATTTCATCCCAGCATACTCCGCACCGTACTATTCAGCTGGAGTCTTCTGGAAGGATGGAATCGGATACTGGAGTTTCTCAGGTCTCCGCATTTCATTTCATATCATTTTCCCCGCATGTACTGACTGTACCCCGGTATTTACCCCGAGATTCGCTGGGGTTGAGGGGTTGATAGAGGATTGCGGGGTGCTTTTTATTTTTATTTTTTATTTTTTATTTTTTAAAAAAACAAACTTGTACTGAAGGATAACAGGCTGAATTATATTTCTCACTGCATTGCACTCTTGATACCGATAAGTCTGGACTATGTGCCCGCGGTTTGTCATTAAATTCACGATGATGGGGTCGCTGACATAAGGTCATTATTGCATTCGATTTTTGATGACTCATCTAAAGACGACGTGATTGGTCTAATTAATTAATACAATAACGCCCTGTATTACCCCACGCGAATCCCTTTGACAGTAATTTTTCGCGTGCTATGCTGATCTAATATTACTCATCTTGGATGTACAACTGAGACTTTTCTTTAAAGAGAAATCGGTGTAGATAGGGTGAACGTGACTGGAAGACCCGACATCTGTACCCAGATGGTAAGAGGATCGGAGCCTATAAAAGGGTTAACACACATGACTGGAAACCCAGAGTGGAGTTGGAACTTGGAAGGAAAATAATCGACGTACCAATCTGCTCGGTCCTGAACCCTTGGGTGCTCGTCACGGCTCCTGGGACGGTCACGGGGATCGTCGTCGAACACGTGTTACCGGTCGTTGTAAGTGTTACACCTGTGATGGTTTGGGCGGTTGGGTCCACGTTGAACGCGAGGCTGGCACCGCAGGCATCCCGCGCCATGCGGCTGGCGAACGCCGTTGCAATCTGCGGACGTGGTGTCAGTATATGTCCATGCAATGGCAAGCGGAGGTTACTCACGTCGTCGTGCTTCAATGAGATGATAGGCCAGTTGACACTTGGAAGCATAGATTAGTCCCGAGAAGCTAAGCGTTTCCGAACGGCGGGCGACTTACACTCTAATCATCTCCTGTACCACGGTTTCAACCCATGCTTGTAGCATGGAATACTTTGTGCTGACTCCGTTAATAACGGTCTCGCTAGCTGTCTGGTAATTCAGGTTGGCTTGGTGGAACATGAAAGGGTCATGGTGGAGCCCGAGGAGATGGCGCGTATTTGTGTTCTTTTCAACTGCCAACAAGGCGTACCAATCTCCCTTGCCTGCAGATGTGTTGATCCATTCGAGAACGGTACAATCAGGAAGATTACACTTGAAAATATCAGCACAACGATACAATTAAAGACGGAATCAGACGAACATTATAGTAAATGTTGGTAGCCCAACGTGGAGTGATCTGTATTCCGTCATATCCATTTGCAGTAACAGTTGTGATTAGTGGCCAATGCTCATTTTGCTGTAGGACCAAAAGTCAGTCTGGATAGATGGAAAATAGCAGGATATTGATTCATTTCTTACAGTGTTTAATAAAGCAGGGCGAGTATTGTCTCCCACAACATTAACAATCCCATTATCCTTCCATGCTCTAAGAGCATCGCCGTTATGTAAACCAGTAATGGCTGGAGGGATTATACCTTTGGGGCTGAACTTAGAAGCTGATGCAATGCCGACTTGTGAGAGCCAAGCGGCATTCCAAGAAATTTCCCGAGTGACATCGTAGTATGTAGCATTGTTTTCATCTTCGTGGGTGAAAGTGTGGGAAACGTGCGCAAAGACATCGCGGTTTGCGGGGGTTGCCCACCATATCTTAAGCGCGTCAAGGTTAGTGCAGACAGTGGTATATGGATACAAAAGTGCATTTGCTGGCCATAGATTTGTCCCTGTGCCAAGTGGCTTTTGAAACTCGAGGGGCGTGTCTATCTGATCCCCGTATTCGATTGGGCCACTTCCGCATTCTAAGTGCCAACAACTTGGAGTTAGTGTCAAATCTTTCAAAACCAAACGGTTCGGAGTATATAAGGCATTGGCAGGAAAGGTTGGGTAGGAAAAGGCCGTCAACTCCAAAATTCAACGTGAACTATGTTTCAGCAAGGAATTGTGTACTTACGTGTACCTGTCGCCACATCACTGGAATCCTAGAGTCACGTGAGTATTTTTCGAATAACCAATCCAATCAAAGTCAATTACCTCAATGTTGCCATTACCATTATGACCAACCTCGACAAAGTAATTACTCCCAGCATTCAGCTTAGCGTTGACAGTAGCCATCCAGGTGACATGCTGGGCTAAATCAGCAGGCGTGATTTGAAATGTGGTACCGTTGGGGCTGTATATATCCGATTCCAGGAACATATCATCAACTATTCAAACCCAATCATTAGCAAGAGTAGAGCTAAACTCTAGATTTTCAACAAACCTTGTGTATTGAGGTTAACACGACGGAACCCGGTGTATAAGCCTCGCGTAGCCCAATGAATCCATGCGTGTTGGAGCAGGTTGGACGTAGCGGACCAGTCTGTTGCAAAACCGATAAAGAACACCATCTGCTTGATGTTAGTGCAGCCCATTTCACGTGATATGTCTCATACTTGTTGTCGGCCACCAATATTGTTGATGACCCCAGCTGTAGATGTTGTGCTAAAACCAGCAGCCGGAGCAAACTGAATAAACTCAGTAGCAATACTGGAGTTGGTAATAGTTGCCGGGTAATGATAGAGCCCTTGGGTGCTCACTCCTGCTCCACTGCTGTTGTTAGATGCTGTGGAGACTCCCGTAAAGGAGCGAAGGCTTTGAACTCACGTCTTCAAACCAGAAGTAGGAAATTTAGTTGTATCAGATATGCTCAAAAGCTGCTCCACCCCATCGCCACAACAGTCACCAAGAGCTGTTGTCCCAGAATCTGCAGATGGGAAAACATCCAAGCGAACCATCCGTACACCGAACGTGTTTTGATACTGGTAGAGAGTAGCTAGTTGCGCTGAAGTCAGAGCACTCTGGAAGCCCAGTGTGCCTCCATAGTCGTAACTGACTTCTGACAAGATAACGATGGCTCCATAATTGCCAGAAGTCGCACTGCTGTTCAGATTGGGGAGAGTGACGCCAGCCTGAGGGACGACAACAACTTGATATGGAATGGCGTAGCCATTAAGACCAGAATATCCAGAGTATGAAGATGCAGTATCTCGAGCGAGTATCAAAACAGTACTCTTCACTGTTGTTGCAGCGACGACGGCAGCTGGAGTGGTCACGTTAGAGGTTATAGCTGAAGTATTAGAATTGACGGCGACATTGTTGATTTCCGCAGATACTGTTTGTACGACTGGAACTGGTCCGCGAACAGCGGAGGGTATAACGATAGCCTCTGGTTTGGCATTACTGATTTTCGCCTGTGGGGATGCAGATGCGGCAGTGATAAACGAGATGGACGCTGCCAAGACAGCAGATTGAAAAACTACTTTGGAAATCATGTTGATGGTAAAGAAGTGAAATTGTAGATCCCTCTAAAATATGGGAACTTTTTTATGGGAGAGCAAGAAGCAGCTATGCGTTCTCTGCGGATGTATATACTTTTTAGATCACAGACGATCAGGGGGTTTCCTTACAAGTTCGTGGAAATACGAAAACCACCTAGACTTCTAGAATGCTTTTTCAGTCATGGCACCAGTGGCTGACGAACAGAACGTTCTTTAGAGTGATTCGCGGGACGGATCTAAACACAAGAACGATTCCGCAACTCGGATTTCGGGTTCCATAACATAATGGTAAGAGCCAGCATGACAAATAGACGCGTGGATCCTATTTTTGGTTGTTATAGCTGAAATTGTATGACGCCGTGACCTTCACTCAGCTCCCACTATCGACGATTTGCAGTATAGTATGCCAAAGATGATGTTTTCTGATTTTGACCGGGTTGAGGTGAACAGATCTCATCCCGGGTCAGCATCAGGGTTGTCGTCTGCGCTGCGCTGCTACTTGACAGCCACGACGGGGGGGGGGGGGAGCACTGGGATTGAGGCGCAAGTTATACGGAATAGGCCAACAGGGAGGTCGAAAGAGGTGAAGTTTGCGAAATGGAATTATCCCGTGCATCTTCTGGCCCGTTTACGGATGCCCCGATGCCGATACGGATGTACGACGGCGTGGGAACACAAAACGCGAGACATGGAGGCTGGTTCACGGGTGAAGTGAAGCGTGGAGATGAATAAAAAGGAATAAATACCTGCATTGAGGCGGTGGAACGTTGATTTTAACCTTTGGACCCGGCGCTTTAGACCCCTGTGACTCGCTGCTTTACGAGTAAGTGGAGAATCTACACCACCAGTGCACTGCTCGTACTCGAGTACGGTACGAAGGTACGCCAAGGGTGTTTGACGACATGGAGCAGATACATCCATCCGATCACGACAGCTTACCAGAGACATGCAATTGTCTGTCAGACCACAGTCCTGGGAAAATCATATACTATTTCTATTCACAGTCCCAGTGCAACCATCGCATTGGGCCCCTGGCGCTATTCTTGGCGCTTCCATTCCACGCTATGTGACTCCCTACTCCCGGCACGAGGGCCAAAGTTGTCCAATTCAGCGCTTCCTAGTTCTGCGTCGAGTGGCTGATCCTCTTTTGACATCCTCTACGTGCATGCATGACGATATCGTGGATTGCTAGGATCCCGGAAGAGCCCTGCATGCGTTTCTTGCATGCGTTTCTTGCATGCGTTTCTCGCATGCATCAACGCTTTCGTCCCAATTCAAGTACCTAGCTCGTGGCTAATGCATTGTTGTCATGGAAGATTTAACATCAGAGCAATACGAGCTATGTGATCGCCGCCTGGGGGTGTGAGGTAAAACTTGCAGCCAGCTCATGAGCTCTCGGACCCGGATAGTGGTCACCGCTTCTTCCTAGAGCTAGAAATTTGAAGTCCTCGAATGAGGATGAGAAGATCAGGATTCGTCTATGTCTTTCTACTCACCCCGGTCTCTATCTTCAGCTTCCGTGCTGAAGTGCTTTTAATAGTCCATGGTGGGTGTTCTATTGACAGCCTACGTCAGTTGGCAGGTAGGGACTGAGCCGGCCCTTCTTATAGATTCCCCTAACCAACCTTTCAAGGAGATTTTGGTACCAGAAACTCATCACCACGAATATTACTTCCTCCCGCGGCGTCCGCCACCCCTTTCCGTCCAAGTATCCTCACAGCCTTGCAAAAGAAGTTATTGTAGGCTTGCAGGTACTTCGACTACACACAACATCCTATGTGGATGTTGTAGTTGCAGTAGCTTATTTAATTTTTAGTCGTTTATATGCGGAACTTCACATTCTTTCGCTTTTAGTGACAATGGTCAACACGTACATCCTTCCCATCGATGCAAGCAGCGGATCTCAACTCTTTGATCACTGGTGGCAATGGGTGAGCTAAGCGTCATAACTTTATATACTTTACTAACAATATAGGTTCTCATCGGTGCTGCCCTCACGTCCATTACTATTGGCTCCACTTACATCGCTTTTACTCTTCTCAAAAAGTGTTACCAGCATTTTTCAATCGGGGTTAGTTCTTGAAACTTAATGTTGTTTCCCGATTATACCAAAAATCATACTTATAGTTTTGTTACACTAGAACCAAGCATCTGATGTTCTCCCCGCTGAGGTTGCGAGTCATCTACAAAAGTACACAGCTTCGCGGTCACAACTGACGCTTGAGAAATCCGACAAGCTGAAACCAAAGTCCCTTGGGATTTATTTGGGACACTTTGATGAAAAAATTTCGGCAGACCAAGAAAAAATTCTCTCCGATAAAGATGCAATAATAATCGATCCTCTTGGGCGCAATGTTGTTGCCGCATTAGCGCAGCGCCCGCATAACCAGCAGCAGCACAAATCGCAATCTGTCATTGGCAGACTCGATATTGGCGAAATATTACATATGCCAATCGCAACCAAGCAGTCAGGAGACCTGCTTATCTCGGGGATTGATCAATTGATGACTCTCATTGCTACACGATTTCAGGACTACGAAGGGCGCAGCACTGGTTTTACTGGTGTCCTTCTGGCAGGCTGGGAGGCGATATCGAACAAGGTCTTACATGCGCTGATTGATGCACTTTCCGTCTTCGATCTTGAAGTCTACTTGGAGACCTCGGCTCCCAACTTTCTACATGATTCAAACGTTTTGGATTGTGACGCAATCTCTGGGCTCGTGATCCGTAACTGCCTTATCTTGGAAAATGGAGAGAGGCGCGATTGTTTTGGGTTGGAATCTTTGCGTACCACACTCAAGGCATTTGTTTCGCAAGCCTGCCTGAGAGACTTTACAGTCTTGATCTGGGATACATTGGGAGATGGCGTAGTACCTTCCAGCGCAGTTCTGAAGAGAACGTTTACATGGTGTAGCTTTTACAATGCTGTTCCTTGGATCGGCCCGCATAGCGCCCTTGTTGATGCGTCTATTGAAGTTGTTCCATTTGAACCTCTGAGTGCATTTGATTGGCTGAAAGAACCTCGCGTAATGGAGCTGCACGATCAATGGAAAAGCAAGCGAGCTGTAAGTGGCTCCAACGCATTATTATTATTCCAGACTAACAATCTATGAAAACAGGTGCAATATTCCGATCAATATCATTGCATCAATGAGCAGCTTGAAAACTTGCTGCCTACTTTGAAGGACGTTGAGATGGGTAGCCTGTGCACACGCCATGACTTAACAGCAGCTCCAGAGGCAACTGCCTCCGATTTGGGAGATTCCGAGTGGTTTATTCTGCGAGATGCGGAGTTGAGAGATCCGCTTTGTGTACCGACAAGGGGTTGTAGCAGCCTTGATGGGCTGGGGTGTTGCCCTTTGGGAGTAGATGTCACGGAGGACGATTTTAGAGATATCATTTTCTCCCAGAGAAATCTCAGGAAGCTAGAACTTCTGGACGCAGTCGGTCCTCCCGAACTCCGAAAATATGGAGAGAAATTGGGAAGGTTCATCGCCGAAACCGACTTTTGGACGGAGTCTACGAATCTTGGTGCATCTTGCTCGTCTAAAAGTATCGAGACTTTGGCAATGGAGTTATCCCAGACTCTCGATGATAGCTGTGGTAACGTTCAAGTCTTCCTGGGGCTGCATTCCGGCTTCCAAAAGAAGGGAAGGAAGCAATTCTGGGCAGTATATCACCAGTCACAAAACACCACCGATATATATATCTCCAAAAGTTCGCATGATATATTGAGCGTCCTGCTCCATGCTTTCTTGTCAAGCGAAGGCTTAACACGGGATCAATGTCTTGCTGCTGAGATTTCGTTTGGTCAATGGCAAGACACTCTCGTTTCGCCTCATGATCTGCCTCCACGGATGATTCAGGACATTTCGTTGCTCACTCCAGATGAAAATATCCTACTACTGCAACGTCTTTCCCTTGCCCCGAAATCAAATAACGAAGAAATTCCAAGGCGTGTAACGTCTGCGGCAACCGAGGCATTGATTGATGTCCCAAGTCTGAGTCAGCTCAGGGCGCTGAATACAATTGGATACATCAGTGGAGATATAAACGCAGAGGAGTTGGTGAAAACAAGATTACAGTGGCACTGTAAGTCCGAACGTTCGCATCCAGATCTGCCAGCCGCAATGTCTTTGTTCCAAGAAGTCGAAGGGACGGTCTTGAGGGCCCTCAAAACTCGAAACCGTAACAATCTGAACGCCATCGTTGAAGCTCTTGAATTGTCACTTCAACATTCAAATCCAGACGCTATCGGCGACATATTCGCTCTTTCGGCTTTTTGTACCATGCGAAGAGCAGCATTCGAAGAGGTGTACATCGAAGTCACAGACAGAAATCCGCTTTTCAACGATCAGCCCGATCAAGCTGCTGCTTTTGCCGAACTCTTTGCACTGGGATCGCGATGTGAGGCATACTTTGATATCACTCCGAGTCAGTTTGGACAACTTCTTTTCAAGAAATTCCGCAATTACTATGGCGAATCTAGATATCAGCCTCCTACAATTATGGACACTTCAGAAGCTCTCGATTCAGCCTACTCGGAAGCACGAATGGACGTTGACCAGAATCAGAAGGCAATGGGAATGCCTACGTACCAACGATTCACGTTCTTGAGTGTCTTCGCCATCCCGGCTCTCATTGATATCCTAATGCTTACTACTACTGGTCACGGCCTTTACCTGAGTGGAAAGATGTCCTATCAAGAACAGCATAGCGCAACGGTTGCGTTGATGGTATCTCTGCTACTATCTGGTGCAATTGGAACGTGGATTACATGCGGTGGAACTTACTACTTGGCGTCAATGGCCTTCTCTGCTATGAACTATTTTGTAGTCACACGCTTGCTGGGTGGATTTGCGTTCACACTTATTGCAGGCTTAATCGGGTTCATTGCATTCTTTTGCACTAGCGGGTCTCATGCAGCCATTGTCTTCTTTCTGTATCTTGTTGCTTTAACGACGTATCTTTGCTTATTGGCCGCACTCGCCAACTACCAGTTTACGGGGTCCGGATTTCAATCGGTAAGTAATACGCAATATAGCCCACATGTTCCTAACGTTGGTCGTCTTGATGTATTAACCTTCAACTCAGGGTCGCGTTATCATTATTGCCTGTATCCCGATACTCTTTATCTCGCCACTGGTCTCGATCTTCATCTCACATAGCGATGTCACCATCTATCTAACCGTGATTTACGTGTTCATATTTATGCTATTTCTCGGAGTTCGACGCACTGGCTCACGTTGGACAACGTGGTACCAGAAAATCGCCTTGATCGATGACGCTGCTCTCAGGAGTTGGCATATGAATACTATCTCGCCTCGTGAGAGAGAAGACATCCAGAAGATGACAGATCCAAGTGTCTTGAAATTGGCCCGTGGATCTTTACAACAAATTGTTCTCCTAGAACTACGGAAGTCGGCTTTTGCTAAGGGAAACACCGATCCCATGGTATCAAAACTCGTAAAATCATATGAATCAACAATCTTCCTCATGGTAATGTGCACCGTCCTCTTATCTGACAAGTTCCTGACAAAATTAGGACTGGTATTGCCGATTTACTGGTGTTCCGAAGCCTATAATGTTCAGTTCGTCATGGAATAATACAGCTAAAGTCGCTTTAGATTCTCTGCAAAAGTCCCAACTTGGTATAAGATTCCACTCTGGATTCATCCACTGGCGACAGGCCGGCGATGAGGTAGGCCAACTTCCGGAGTACACTCGTTTCCTTCTAAAGATCCATTAGATCGGCTGCACAATGTTATATTTCATCGTGGCGCTTCTTGATAAGTGGGTCGCTTTGATCGACGGTCGCCATGTTCTCGGTCTCGGTTCATCCTCAATCTCCTTGAGAATCCCCGTGGGCTTTGGGCTAGCCTATTATCTGATCGGGGCGGTCTTACTTGATTTCAATGCTACTAAGCTGCACGAACTGGCTGGTACTGGTGATCAAGAGATCGTATCGTCTGATGCTGATATCGCAAACGCCATGAAGATGAAGTTGCAGAATCGTAAGCTGCTATATTGGAAGACACTTTCTCGATACTTGCTGTGGCATATATGGGGTCTAGCTGTAACATCGATCCTAATCTGGTTGTTTGCCAAGAAGAAGGAAGAGTCAATCTATTTTCTAAGCTATGTAGGAGCCTACACCGGTAAGTCACTTCTCCAGATCTCGCTTGGCCAAAGCCTTTGAAGTGTATTTTATTAAAGGGATATCTTTACGCAGGTCTTTTGTGGTTCCAGGTACGTATAGCAAGTCTATCACCATTACATTAATACTCACACGTCGACAGTACACAAAAATATTTTGCGGACCCCATGCTCTGAAGCCTCTGTTAATTGGTGTCTGTGTTGGCTTACCTCTCGGGTTTATACTCGAACATGAAGCACCAGATTTCAAATACTCAGATGTAGTCGCTCTTGCATCAGCAACTTGGACTGTAGCGATTCTCTCATTATTTGCCGGAAAAATCATTGGGAAATTTGAGGATCACATCCCGCTCATCACCAAAGGATCATATGACGAATATTCTGGCCCAGGTGTCGATCAATCCTGGTCCCAACCAGAACTCAAAGGCTTTTACCACCAATTGGAGGGGCTCCCAAGAGCAGAGAAAATGCACATTGAGCCCCAGTCAGCATCTGGTCACCAAGTTTCTCGGCTCTTAAACCGATGTGGCGATTCAAAACTCACCGACCTTGCACAGCGAGCCTTCCCGGAGGCGGAACATCTACTTCGTCTCAGTGGCAAGCTTTTCAACGAGGGTAAAGTCAAGATTGAATTAGTCTCCATTGAACACTTCTCTAAGTATGACCATGCAATGAGAGCGGTAAGCCACACTGGAAATACCTCAGTTAGTCTTTTGGTTGGGTGCAAGACCAAATGTATTTCTACGGGTCGGGATCACCCCCCTGGCTTCTACCAAGAGTAAGCTCACCACCTCGGAATCTTAAGATATTTGTTAACGCCTTTATAGGGTAGTAGAACTTCTTGTTCAGGTTACTGCTGAACAATATTTGGGCTACAAGACTCGCGATGCTCTTCTTGCACAAACTCTGATACTTAACAACGCAGGGTGGAGAGAGAACTCTGGTTGTTCAAGTGCCTTAGAACGCCAACTGAAGATCAACTCCAAACTAGGAAATACTCCTGAGCTACTAAGTGTTCTCCAAAAACAGTTGCTGAAAGACCTATGCCTTGGAGTTGACCCGGACCTTGAATGGGAAGCGCTCCCTTCAGAGATGCGGCACTATCTCATCGATCGGTGCGTAGGGATTTCAACTTCAGTCCTAGAAGAGCAGAAACCAATATTTATGGAAAAACTCAACATTTCATCGGGAGTTAGACTGGAAACACACATTGCTCGCTGCAATTATGCAGCATTTGCAACTGCGGTCTCACTCGCGCGTGCAACTTCATGGGCCACTAGAGACCCCCCAAGCAAATCGCACGAACTTGCTAGAGTTGCTTCATTGCCGGTTCTTCCTGTAATTGACCTGCATGAAAATACCGCTACTCCTCCGAAATATTCGACTTATGAGAAGCTTCGCATGTACACTGGGAAGCTGTACCACTACTTGGGAAAACTTTGCAAATTCTTTTCTATTGCCTTTGTGGCAGATCCAGAGTATCAAAGGGAGGTCAGATATGGATTCCCGGGCGCGTCTCATCCGGGTAATTATTTGGTAAGAGGAGTACTCATTGGGATTTGGATGTGGTCCAAGAGCATTCAACAGTTTCTTCTCCCAATATTTTTGGTAAGGGCTTCTTCTTATATCTGCAATTCACATTCCTGTTTATGACTTCGCATACTAAGACTATGATAGTTCCACAAGCGTACAAAGTTGGCCGCAGTGTGGAAGAATATCCGCGGTGTCCAAGTTACTATCAAACGACGTCGAGTTTTGATCCGTAATCTGGACGGTGTCTACACAGGCTTCATCCACCCAATTGACAAAGACAGCTTTAAGCTCATCCAGTATCGCGGTGATCATACCATAGAGCCAAGCACCAAGATGGACTCATACGCGGTCAACATATATTCAACTACCATGACTCTGCAGCGCCGCGTGGAAATATCTGGCGGAGATACGGTAAATGATTACATCTACGATTATAGAGACTCTGATGTGGCAGCACAGACGCGGCTCTCTAGGACCGACCTTCTCAACACTCCAATCACCAGAAAGGCGATCGCTGGCAAAAATGCGCTACAGTCTATCAGCTATAATTCGAGAGGGCAGATCGACTCTGGCTCCTACTTCAAAGACGACAACCTCATACGATTCCAGTATCACTACCAAAAGGGCCCGAAGCATTCTGGGGCACTGTTACGCGCCGTGTTTGTACTTCCGCATTTGAGCTGTACTGTTTCATGGTGTGCGCCTCCACGACGAAAACCAGAAAAGCTCGAAACTTGGGTAATTGACAACCCCTAGACAATGAATACTGGGCTAACTATTTAGGTCCCACATTCACAAGTCACAGAAGCAACCTTTGTTGTTGATAGAGATGTCTGGGAAAGCAAGTATTTTTACGACCATAAATTCCACCCCATAATTGTCACCACACTGAATGGACAACCCGTGGATACACCTCCACTAATTCTATATGATCATCTGGATGTTTTGAAGAGGCCCAAACATGTTTCTATCCTGGACGACAACCCACTCTTCGGTTTTAGTACCATTGACTTCAATCCACTCGCTCGTTTCCTTGGACGCTCAACTCGACAATACCCCGTCTCAACTACGCAAACCCGTTCCTGGCTTTGGAAGGCCTGGAAGGAAGATCGCACATTTGACGGTGTAGTAGTACGTTGGCTTGATGAGCGCTTGCTTCGTCGTGACCCAATTCTCCGTCCGTATTGGAGAAAGCGTGACATTGGCAACTTGAAAGCTGCCGAAGACTATCTTGACCAAAATAGAGATGCGGTTATGGCAAGCGTAGACCTTGACAACAGCATATCCAGCATGACCCCGCTTTCTATCAAAATCAATGACATGTATAGCTTTGGCCAAGGTGGAGATTCCGTCAGCAGGACCCGATCGAATATTACTACTCAAGAGGAAGACGAAACGCAGCTCCATGTCATCGCCGTCGATACAGGAACATGGCCAAACGAGGTAAATCATCCTTCTATTCCCTTTATAAAACAACCCTAACTCTAAAAACAGGGTGGTGGCGTCTCAGCCTGCCGCAGTGATGTGGTCAACAATTTACGTACGATTAAATGGCACATGGTCGCCGAATCCGCCAACGATTTCGGGCTCCCCAAGCGCCAAATCGAGCGCAACGTGCACTCCTTAAAGATCATCCCTCTCTGGGGCCTCGATTTGATGACACCCACCCACGGTCTCTTCAATAACAAGCTCGATTCAGAGGTGGAGCACATAACCACGCATGCCACACTCCTTGAAATTGAGCGTGCCTTTGTTCCTATCTTGGAGGCGATGATCAAAGGGGCTCGAGCAATCGAATTGTCAGTGGCCGATATCAAGCAACTTACAAGGTCACTTGTGAATCTAAACTCATACTTCAAGGAAACAAAGCATTGGAGCGAAACGTGGAGGAGTGAAGTGGTGAAGGCTGCATGGAGACGGCTATGGCTTTCCCAAACTACAACAAATGCCCGGCCTTCATCGGAATGGCTGAAGACAGAGCATCCAACACTAGGACAGCTTGATCAAGGACTAGAGCTCTGGTCTCGGTATCTATTTATCTTCGCTATCCCACTCCCGGACAAGATGCCCGCCGTTTTTCAAGCATCTCATCACAGCGTTAGTGCTTCGTATGGTGTTATATGCAAAATCAAGCGGGGCTGTACCCTCCAGATATGGGACCATGCTATTAGCTGGAGAGAAACGAACTTGTATCTTTCTTCAGCGCTCTGTCCACTCTCACCATTTGTCAGGAACTCGCTACTTGGCTTGATGAGAATGACTTCAGTCCTAACTTTGCATCATGCGGACACGATTTTGCCATGTGCTGATTTCTTTAACCCGAATTGGGAGCTTGAAATTGGCACTTGCCAAGGAAGGATTGAGCATCGCGCAGCGTTCAAGAGAAAGATAGATCCTGTCGTGAATGGCATTACGGATATGCAGGTATGTCTCATTACGCGTTGCTTCATCACCCCTGCTAACAGATGAAAGCGCTTTGTTCCAGTAAAAGAGATCAAGACCACAATACCAACTGTTACAATGCTATCGCATGTATGGTACGTGTCGACCGTTCCTCCCTCTGCTATATCATTTGCTAATTCACATTCTTAGGTACGCCAAAGATATTAAGACTGCGCTGCTTTCTGCAGACATAATCGTTAATAAATGGGGCTTTAGAGACTTCAGATTGGACATTTATGGTACTATTGACAAAGCACCTTCATACACGACACAGTGCCAAGAAATTATCGCTACAAAGTCCCTACGGCACCAAGTCAAGCTTCAAGGAGAAGCGGACCCCCTCAAAGTTCTCGAGAACACCGTATGTCGCACCTTGTATTCCTGCACCTCTTTCATATACTAACTCTTATGTAGTGGGTATTCCTCAACTCCTCCGTCTCCGAAGGCCTCCCCCTCGCCCTTGGTGAAGCAGCCCTGACCGGTGCCCCAGTCGTCTGTACTGATGTTGGCGCCTCCCTCCGCGTCCTCACCAATCCCTCTGACGGTGCTTGCTATAGCGCAGTCGTAGCACCCAACGATGCGCTCGCCATGGCCCGCGCCCAAATCAAGCTTCTGGCACTACTAGACGAATGGGCGCAATACTCCGACCATGCTCAAGAAACCAAAGATGCCTCATTCCCGGAAGAGCCGACACCTGAAGATGTAGCGCGGATTACGAAACGTATGTATGAGCAGCAGGATGCTCGGAGAGCGCTAGGGATGCGCACTAGGGCTATTGTGCAGAAATCCTTTAGTGGGGATAGGTATCTGAGGGAGCATGAACAGATGCTGTGGATTGGGAAGGCGAAGAAGGATATGGCTTATTCCAGGACATCTGGCCATTCTTCTACACCTATGGAGCCGATTTCCAAGCAGATTCGAATACCTGACACGCTGACGCCGAGCCTGGTTATGCCGCCTCCTATTTACCCGAAGCGGGCATCGGCTGAGGATTCGGCGGTACCAAGTTTGGCGTTTGGAAATACGAGTTGTGTGCCCAGTCTCATGACAGATAGTATTCCTAGTCGGGCGAGCACGATTACGAGCTTGGAGGTTGGCGCAAGGATAGAGAAGCCGTTGCAATCCGCCGTCGGCGTTCCTGGAAAAGTATTGCGGCGGGAGATGAGGACAATTAATGTTGTTAGCGTTGGTGATGATATTGTGTGACGGGATCTGGGGCTGGTGTAATAATTACCAATGAAAATAATATGCAAGTGTGTTAAGTAGGAGCATGTATTTATAATATCATAGACTAATATCATAGACATAGATGAGGATAGATTTAATTTGATATTTTTCGCCAAAATCACACGTTGCTATTCAGTATAACAAAGTAATTTACTTAGCTTCTAGAAGGAAACATCTGCAAAAAGAATATAAAAAGAAAAAGGAGACAAATCTAAGCTTAATAATATAAAAGGTCCACCTAAGTTTAACTTACGTTCAGATTTCTCCTAATTGCACTTTAAACTCGGATAACATCCTCCCCCAAGCAACACTGCGTAATGTGGTGCTTGAAGCCTTCTATCTCTCACTCTAGACTCCTCAATGGTTAATGCCTAGCTAATATGCTTCTCCCCGTGGATCATGGAAGTAATTAGTGTGTGGTAGCGGTCTTGGAGAGTTCAGAGCATAATGTTAATAGACAAGTTGAGAGCAGTTGCGCCATCTTTCTAGAGATTTATGCTTTATTTGTTATGATGGACAACCTGTTTATTTTGAGCTATACTTTATTGAATGGCTAGTTTTTATTCACCTTTTCCACCGCAGAACTGAGACTTACATCTAATCTTCCTCTTCGATCATAACACTAGTATTCGCAAACTACTATTAGTAAGTGGAACATGTCTTCTTATTAGTACTAATCTATATGTTTGCTGACACTCCATGCATTATCAATGGCCATCACACTTGTCACGATTAGAGAAAGATTCTTATAGAAGCGTAGTCATTATCAGTATTGTTTTTCTTTAAAGTGATTTGAATTTTTTATCTTTGACGAAACCTCCCATTACCCATATATTGAAACGTACTGCTTTATTCTTCTTTTACGTTACCTTGTGCATAAAGTAACTACTAACTAGCAGTGTTCACGACTTAATTATAGTCAATCCGACACCCTCGCCACCGGTGCAATGCGTTCCAGAGCCAAGTGGTTGCGGAGCCGTCCAGGTTCCACCCGTGCAGGTAGAGAATTCGTTGCCATTGACACAAAGCAGATGACCCTCCCCACATTTCCCGCTCGGAGAAGCCGCTGGTGCTGAGCCAGAAGCCGTGACCGACGCAGCCGAGCTGGTAACATGGGCTGGCGAAGTCGTAGGTGAGGTAACCTGGGTTGAACTCAAGACCGGAACGCATGACACCGAAGGTACTGGTGCTGAAGGGATTGGTGTCGATGGATCTGGCTGTAACCCGCTCCCGCTATTCCTAGGATTGCCATCGCACACCTGATGAAACAACTGGGAGAGGCCTGAGCCAGACGGGTCGCCATTAGGATGAACAATATTACTCCCAGGATGCGGGAATGCAATAGCAGCCTGTACATAGTGGGCTTCAGTAGTCGTACACCCCTTGCTCGCATCCCCGATGTTTGCCAGGAAGAGATCAGGAAATTGCGCACGCTTCTCAATTTGCGCTCGACGCTGTAGGTCCCGACGGCTCTTAGGCCCGTCAGACTTGACCACGATCGGTGCACAGTTCATGTAGAATTCGGGCGAGCCAGCGATGCGGTTCACCCACGTCCACGCAAATGTGTACTCGCCTGGGGCAATGCCTACCGGGATCGTGAAGGTATATGTGCTGGGTGTATCGGGGTCTTCCAAATTGCCTGTTTTGTTGATGGCCGGGCATCCGCCTTCGATTGACTCAATCACAGACCATGCGGATGTTTTGTTGGGCATAAAGCTGGGAGTGAGAGCAAATTGACAACTACCTCCACCATGAACAGCTAGTCCTGTAAAGGAGGCTTGTTGTTCTTGGCCGATGGTCATCTCCGTAAGACTGCCGTCGATCTCGAGTTTGGTGGTCCCAGGTGGCATTTTGCACGGGAAGTCTGACCCATCTGGCGAGATAGGATTGCTGGGACCATAGGCCGCGAAGAGAAACGGCTTTGGGGTTTTCAGGATAACGTGCCCAACAGCACCCTGAAAGGACAATGAAAGTGTGAGGAGAAAGAGTGCAAAACTTATCGTGGGATTAGGATGGAACATTCTGTGGAGCTTGTTGTGTGCGTTTGCTATGGCTAGCAGTGTGTAGATGAGCGAGCTGTTGATCAAGTTTGTTTGGTATTCAGCTGTAGGTTGAGGTCGTGGGTTGAAGTTGGTTGATAGAATATAGAACGCGGGCGGAGATGGTCTTTTTATCAATAAAGCGTTCACACTGTTCCATATTGCTTATCGACGAACAATACCCCCAAGGACATGATATAATCTTGTCTCAACAGAGGCAGAACAGTCATCCATTTCGACACCATAATTGATGGATTTACTATTGGGCCTTTGACTCAAAGATACGACCTTCTTTCATCTATACAATCATGGCTATCCTGTTTCTTTGTTTTTTTGGTATGTATAAAAGAGCAAAACAAACAATGCAAGAACAGGGAACAATAAACCAGATAAAGTCAACCAAGGAGGTAGAGTCTTCATCACGTGCACTAGACAAGTCAGGTACTTTGTTAGAAATATCTGATGCAGTATAGTCTGTGTATTGTCTGATATGTAGGTGGTTATGTGTTAAGTACGCTAGCGATCAAGGTTAATTTGTCTGTTGACTAAGCAATACTGAAGTCCACTAGATCCTGGTGGTCCAACATACTTCGAGTAATCCCCCCAGAAAGGTTAGCAGGGCGTCATTTCAAAACGCTCTACAATATCCTACCTCATGCGTAATCTAATACATAGTCGTAAGCCCGGACTACCATTTAAACTGCCCATCCAAAACAAAAATATCCCCCCCACATAAAATTCAGTTCTGCGTCATATGTCGATAGTGACCCACTATACTATAGGAAAGGAAACGGATATGCTCTGGCATTCAACGTGCTTGGCTTTATTCTCACGTTTGTAAATAATTTGGCTGTTAATGAGGAGAACTTCCAAAAGGTCAGCAGCAGCAGATACAGTTGAAGTTGCAGCTCTACGCCGCTTGGGGGTAGAGGAGATTCAGGATAGGCACCCTGACTCTTTATACTACCTGTAGAGAGGAACGGTTCAACCCGACACTTTTCATCAAGGGCTGCCTATTTTTCTTGAACTCAAAATGTTGCTTGAAATGGACACAGGGGGAAATTCGAAGCGCGCAAAGGACTAGCGATGCAGGCTCAGGGGCTCGCTTAGGGCCCTGCCGTTCAAAACGTGATCCCTTGGCGCCTAGGACATTAGGTAGACTCTTGTGTAAACTAATGCCAGAGCAAACCTGAAGATTTAGCATTATCACGGGGGAATAAACACGCAGAGCTACAACAGACATTAAACCCAAACATGATTTTAATCGCTATGTCTAGCGAAGGAGGCTTTAAAAAGCACTACTCCATACCATCCCGAACGCCTCGCTCTATGCACTGACATTCTTTCTTACACCTGTCTCTTTACTACCGTCGTCCTCTTCCAGCCCCGGCACCACCCCCACCCATCATTCCGCCCATCTGCTTCATCATCGCCTGCATATCCATTCCTCCTGGCATCCCGCCACCACCACCACCTCCCATCATTTTCATCAAAGATGACATATCCGGCATTCCACCACCTCCAGCACCGCCTGCGCCACCCATGCTTGCCAGGCGCTTCTGCATCGCAGCCATTTGCTGTTGCTTGTTTCCACCGCCCATGGCTGCTTGTGCCTTTTGAATGTTCTTCATGTTACCACCCATCTTCTTTGCCATACCAGCCATCATCTTGTGCTGCGTAAGCAGATCCTCAATTTCACGGACACTTGTTCCACTTCCGCATGCTATCCGGGTCATCCGTGTAGGTTGGTCGAGGAACATCTTGCCGTCGCTATCTAGCTCTTTTGTTGTCATGGAATCGCAGATGTAGATCATGCGTTTGAGCTTCATGGAGCCCTCTTCATCATCCATACCTTGCATCATGCCTGACATTCCTGGGATCATACCTGCCATCTTTGATAACGGTCCCATCTTCATGATGTTTGATAGCTGGTCCCTGAGATCGCGTACGGTAAAGACTCCTTCGGCGATATGCTTCATGGTATCTTTTTGATCAAGCTTCAAAGATTGGACGTGTTCCACCAGTCCTTGCATGTCTCCCATTCCCAGTAGTTTCGATACGAACTGCTGTGGTGCAAACTTTTCCAAGTCCAACATGTGCTCTCCAGTGCCGATGAAAACAATGGGAGTATGTGTTGCAGCAACTGCTGAAATAGCACCACCTCCACTTGCATGGCCATCGGTTTTAGTGATTATAATGGCACCGAAATCTGCAGTCTCCTTGAAAGCTTTACTTTGCGCCTCGGCTTGTTGTCCGATGCTTGCATCCAGAACCATGATAGTTTGGTCAGGCTTAACAGCTGTTTGAATATCCACCATCTCCTGGAACAGGGCATCTTCTTGTCGATGTCGTCCACTGGTATCTACGATTATAATCTCAAACTTCTCTTTCTTGAACTTCTCTACTCCCTCCTTTGCTACCACAGCCGGATCAGTTTGTGTAAGGGATCCGTAGTACGGAATCTTCGCCTTGGTCGCATTCTGCTTCAACTGGTCAAAAGCACCAGCACGGAAGGTATCGGCGCAAACCAGACACGCCTTGAACCCCCTCGATTGATAATGCCTCGCCAGCTTCGTACATGTCGTTGTCTTTCCGGCACCCTGTAATCCAACAAACATGATGATATTAGGTTTACCCTTTTTCGGCTTGAATGGTTCGGCGTGTGGATCAACGAGCTTGACCAGCTCATCGAAGACGGCTTTCTGGATGAGACGTTTCTTGTTCACGGCCGGAGGTAGCTCTTTGAAATTTACAGAGGATTTGATGGATTTTCGTAGGTTGCCTACGAGGCGTACATTTACATCGGCTTCGAGGAGGGCGGCGCATATCTCTTTGATCATGCCTTCGAAGGCCTAGGTATGATGTGTCAGGATGGGGATGAAGATGAGAATAGGGATGGTGATGGTGTTGGAGACAAACCTTTTCATCCAGATTACTTGACCTGGTGAGGTCGCTGACGGCGGCATTAATGCGCCGTCCAAGATCTTGAAGAACCATGTTGTAGGTAGGTAGGTGGAGTTGTTGCGACTGCGATTGTATTAGACGTTCGTTGGCCTTGGTGGATGGCCAAATGTCAAATGTGGTGGGATGAAGAGGTGGGGCGGGCGGGGTGGATTTCCGACGAGTTGTTCCGCTCCGAAACCAAAAATTATTTTTCTATCTTCAAGTTTGAACCACCTCCACCCACCATTTGGTTAAAGAAAAGAACACCATAACCAAGTAAACTCAACACAATGGCAGGCTCATATTCAAAAAAACGCAAGATTGAAGAGGGAATGAAAGGGAAAACCTCGAGACCCGTCAAGAAATTTAAGAAACAAACGGACTACAACAGCGATTCCACCGCAGATTCAGAACCGGAGCCAGAGCCAGAGCAAGATTTCAAGGCTGTCAATCTGCAAGATTCCGACGATGAAGGACTCGACACCGCGGATCTTGTCACAGCAGAGCTATCAGATGTGGGGGACGAACCTGCAATCGCTGCAGAGGTCGAGGAAGAAATCACAGACGGTTCAAACTCCGATTCAGAGGACGATGACGACGAATCAGATACAAATTCCAACCCCAACTTAATACGAAAGCGGAAACGAAATGACCCCGAAGCTTTCGCAACGTCCATGTCCAAGATCTTGGGCTCAAAACTATCGACGAGCAAACGCGACGATCCAGTTCTGTCCCGCAGTGTAGCAGCTATTGAGGCTAGCAAAGAGATGACGGATCAAGCATTGGAGAAGAAGGCCAAACATAAGATAAAGGAGGACAAGAAGGCTGCGTTGGAGAAAGGCAGGGTAAAGGATGTGCTCGGAGCGAGTACGGCGTTTGATGCTGCGCATGGGGTCGGAACGGGTGAGAGTGTGCAGGAGACTATGGAGTTGGAGAAGAGGTTAAGAAAGACGGCGCAGAGGGGTGTGGTTAAGCTATTCAATGCTGTTAGAGCCGCGCAGGTTAAAGGGGAAGAGGCTGCAAGGGAGGCGAGATTGAAGGGGGTGGTGGGACAGGGGAGACGTGAGGAGAAGGTCAACGAGATGAGCAAGAAAGGTTTTTTGGACTTGATTGCTGGGGGTGGAGGAGGATTGAAGGCTGGTGGGGTTGAGGAGGCTTAGACAAAAATGGCAAATCTGCATGTAATGAACGGCGTTGAGGTGGGAGTGGTATTCCATTATGAGCATCTTTTTGATGCCGAGAGCCTGGATCATCTTATACAGGCCAAACGCCTAATGTCTTTATGGTACATGGGCAAAAATGATACCCTTAAATGGAAATCCGCGCAAGTAGTGCACATTCCCAACCACAAGTTGCGCCATGATACAAGATTATGCCCATGCTTCCTTTCCTCTCCTCCTAATGTATTCTACATATTCAAATATCATGTATGCACGCCTACTATGCGCTAAAATCTTTGGCTTGTAAGTTCCTCGTGTTAGAGGGCAGCCGCACTCGTAATCCATTCAGCTCGGGAGTCATGTCGATCTGGCAGCCAAGCCTCGATGTCTCAGTCAAGCCGAATGCTAGATCCAACATGTCATTCTCGTCGTCGGTCGCCTCGGGTATTTTGTCAAAGGCGTCCTCGCTCTCTACTATTATATGGCATGTCGAACAGGCGCAGGATCCTTCGCAGGCGCCTATTTCACCAATTGTCAGTCTGGATACGGTGGTGTAGGTGGGGGTGTAGGAGGAGATTTCGTACCCTCCATCTCGATGTCATGGGCCTGTGCAATAGTCAACAGGTTATCGCCCTTGCTGACCGCAATCTTATGCTCGTCGCCATCCTTATCGATGAATGTCACGTAGAGCCTGGGCCAAGGTCAGTACTAATGTACTCTTGTGGTTGTAGAAGGTGAGAGGCGACAAACTCTTCGCCAGGCTTGGGAGGGTCAAGGTGACCATGGGAAACAGCTGTGGTTGCAGAAAAATCCCTACGAGCTATGCGGAAGCTGCCATTTAGCCTCGAGCTCGGTATACGTTGCGACGTAGAGGAGCCAGCAGATGGGCACAAGGGGGTTGCTGTGTTGGTATAGGCGTCTGAATATAAAGACCTGCTGGTAACAGTTGCAGGAGTCGCAGAAAGCTTGGAGGTACGTTGGATGCAGCTCTTTGGCAGCCTTGCTAGACTTCGGATGGTATTTCTTGTAGCCAACATGATGCCGGGTCGTGGGTGGGGTCGAATGGAGGCTTTGCTGACTGACTGTCGGCAGATATAAAGATTGGTTGGTGATGCGCCGCAGTGAGGGAGCGAGGGATGTTTATAAAATGTACAGATAAACTACGAGATTTTACCCATGAAAGAGTGCATTTTCCATGTTGGAGTTGTAGTTGGAGTTGGATATGTTGTGAATGTGATTGGATATAACAACAGCTGTTGTGAGGTGAGAATGAGGATATGTTGGTTGGTGGCACATGCAGATACTGTAGAGCTGTTGCTCCAACCAAAATATATTTTTCTCTGACCTTACATCCGTAGCTTATCCTGATGCCGACTATCTCCTATCAAATACGCGAAGACATCGGTGATACAGTATAGTATCAACATCCCTGCACTTACTCTGCATGTGGATTTCGAGATTCTGATGTGATGTGGATGTGGACGGTCCATTACAAGCTTCAATAACACAGAACTTGGCTTTCATGTTCAACAACACAACACCACCGCAACCACCACTACTACCACCATCAACACCAACACCACACCATTTCCTTTCCCCCCTCCATAATCCACCCCTGATTCAACAATAATACAACCAACATGTCCACCTCCACCTCACGAGATATCCCAAATCCCCTCAGGCCGTACTACAGACCTCCATCCATCGGCATTCCACAGGATATTGATGCTCCCGGGAATATGGCGGCGACGATGAGCAGCTCGGGCTTGCATGGATCATCTTCAAAGAATGGCAGCGCGGCGTCATACGCGTCGTCTGCGCGTGACATGTTCGATTACAGCGATTACCTGTCCGACTCTTCACCGTCATCGGTAGAGGCAATGAAGAAGACGTTGGACGACTGGGTCTACAAATATTTCAGCATCTTGTTGGCACAGCCATTTGATGTTGCAAAAACCGTCTTGCAAGTCCGGAGTCAGGATGCCGCCGAGGGAGCAACCCCAGCAGCAACAGAGGTGCGGCCTTCGGGGTATAGGGATTCGATGTACAACGAGGCAAGGCTCCCTTCTCTACACCTAATATGAGAGAGGATGGAATGGCTTCTAATAGCTATGCAGTACCCTTCGGACGAATCCGATCCAGACGAGCCTGCATACTTTACCTCTTCCGCCCCATCCTCCCAATGGCACTCCCCCTCAAAATCACAAAGACGGCATGCGAGTGAACGGGACTACGAAAAAGACTACTCTCCTCCAGTTTCACCAAAAGGAATCTCCATACCTCCGCACCAGCTCTCGCTAAAGAGAGTAGACTCGGTCATGGAAGTGATATCCCAACTATGGAATAAGGAGGGGGCCTGGGGCGTGTGGAAGGCGACGAATGCGACCTTTGTGTATAGTTTTTTACTGCAGACTATAGAACAGTGGTCCCGAGGCCTATACTCAGCAGCTTTCAACGTACCAGAGGCTGCAGTAACAACGGGAATAAATCTCTCGACGGAGCTGCTTGATACTCCATACCCCTGGGCCTCACTCGCTGTAGCAGTAGCCGCAGCAGTCAGCGCTGGGCTAATTCTAGCCCCTCTAGATCTCATCCGAACCAAGTGAGTTTCGCGCTCTGCCAGCCACTAGTGCTATACTGATATTCGCAGACTCATGCTTACACCCCTCTCCTCCACAAAGCGGTCGCTCACACACAACCTCCGAAATCTACCATCATATCTCTGTCCTGCCCCCTTGATGGCTCCTACGATTCTCCACAGTCTCATCACACCAACTATCCACCATTCCACACCTCTTCTACTACGTTCTTACCTGGGTATTGACCCTGTCCTGACGCCCACCACTTATGGCATTTCCAAATGTCTGTTCCAAACCACCGAGCTATTCCTCAAACTCCCCTTCGAAACAGTTCTACGCCGAAGCCAAATGGCCGTTTTGGCTACGCCGCCTTACCGATCGGAAGATGGCAAGAGGTTGGAGACCATTGTAGATATAGGACCATACCACGGCGTTTTGGGAACAATGTGGTCAATCGCCCGAGAAGAAGGCAGATCTTCTAGTGTAGTAAGTGTGAAGAAGGGGAAAAAGGCTGAAACAAAGGGCCAAGGCGTTGACGGGCTGTGGAGAGGTTGGAGAGTAGGCATGTGGGGATTAGCTGGGATGTGGGGCGCGAGGGCTTTAGGAGGCTCGGGTGCGAATGGTGGAGAGTTCTGAATTGGGATACCTTTAGCGTGGGGAGTTTGGAGTTGGGTAGGGTGCATATACTCTGCTCTTATCACATTATGTGTATACGAACACTCTGCTTTAGCAATGTATGGATGGATATGTAGGTTTGCTATCTTCTGTATTCTGTAGTGGGGCTTTTCGCGGCTAGCTGAGTGGCAGCAGATATTAACAAATGGCAAATTTGAATAGGATAATTTCACTTAACATTCCTCCACTATAGCCTTATTCGGCGCATAGAAGAGACAATGAAAGTTTTAGGGATCTCTTTGCCGCATTTTTATCTTCTATTGCATATTATGTCGCCTCCAGCTACTCAAAATACCCTCTTACCCTCAGCGCAAGCAAATCTCTCGGCCCCCTACCCCGATTCAAGAGCAACCGTTGCTCAACAATAAGTCATGACAAGAAAACGCAGCACTTTTCATCTCCAAACTGGTCAAACCTATCTTTCCTCCTTTGCAGCCTATTTATAATACGTACAGTTTCTACCCTGCTCGTTTAGTTATGGCTCGATAAGCGAGGGGGCGAATATTTTACGTGACAGACTCAATATATGAAAAACGCGATTGTGCCTGATTGGGGAGTTGGAGACACGGGTGGGCGACTGCGGATATGGCCGGGGCTGGGGCTGGGGCTGGGTGGTTCTCAAGGACTGCTCGGCTGGAGGTCTCAGGTCGAGATCAGTGCTAAGGGTTAAGAAATATCAAACTCTTCAGGAAAATGAGAGAAGGGTCGGCACTTTCCAACTGCCGGTCTGAGTAGTATCCTTTCTTCGACTGATAATTCAGGGGTGTGGGTTTTTCATCTCGGGGAGTAATGCTAAAGCGTAAATACTTGCTAGTTGCACCTGAGACACCGAAGCAAGTCTTGAGAAACTTGCGCTCGCCTTCCACTAGGAATACAACACCGCGCCCATAAAATGTATGCAGAAGCTGGTTTAAAACAGCAGAAAGCTGCACGCAAACTGATATTTCCTATCGTATGCTCCACTATCCTGTTGGGTATTCTAAAATATCATGATAAACGCCGAAGTCATGCCATACCCAATGCCTTCCCTTCCGATACCACTGGGCCTTCTATAATCCAACGCCTGTAAAATGACTCAACTCTTCGCCTTTTTGCGAATCATGCTAGCCCCAAGAACGTTAACTGCAGGAGTTATATCGTTGTGCGCAGGAGATGAACTTTTCGACTCATCAGGAGCAGCTTTCATCTTCTTTCTAACAAGTCCCATGTTGAGCGAATTAACACCCGCAGCCCCAGCAACGTAAACTCGCTCTACGGCTTTCGTCCCAATGACATTTTGACCCCAAGCCTCGGCCATACTTCCGAAAGCATTAGACCGCACTTCGTTGATCCAGCGCCTCGAACTCGAGGTTGCAAGTTCTAGGTTGGCGAAGTCGAGACGAAGTAGTAATTCGGTGACGCGCTTATAGTCTGACTCGTCTACTATGACTTGGCCTCTGCCTTCGGGTTTCCAGAGGTAGTATGGTGTGCTTTCAGGTCGCAATAGTATCTCGCTTTTGATGCTAGTGTTCTCGGTTTTGATCCTTGGCTGTCTTGAATTGATAGGTCCAGTGAGCCTCTTTCTCTTCGAGGGACGAGGGTAGGGTGACTGGACTGATTGTTGTGAAGCAGGAGGCTCGTTATCATCGTTAGCTTTGAGGGGCGAGCTCAATGGTTGAACTTGACTAGAAGCGTTGAATGATGTTGCGGGGGTCATTGGCAATGATGATGACCCGTCGGGTAATCCAAGCAAAACAGACTCATCCCAAGGCTGACTGTCATTACTCATGAATGTACTCTGGGTATCGGGGATGACTGCACGGGCAGGCTCAGGTTGGATTTCAGGAGTGAAAACAATCCAGATGAAACCAACCATCCTGCCAGCCGAACACTCCTGGCGAAAAGCCATCATATCCCAAAACTGATCAATAGTTCGGACGCTCTTCCACTGGCCACTACTAGCGTCATTACCTTTAGTAATTTCATCATCAAGTTCGTCCAAATAGCGGGCCTTTGGATCATCGGGATAGTGGGGAATCAGACATCGCGGAGGCACATCGTCTGGATGCCTTGAAATTTCCTGAAGTGGGTGTCCAATGGTCCAGGAGTATTTTGGAGGATTCATTTTCGGGATGTAGGAAAGTGTCTCGTGGGAATCTAGGCCAGGGATGGTCAAATATCCCTTCACCTTATCCCATTTCGAGGATAAGGAGGCTTTTGAATGGTCGATCAGAGGGTCAAGAACACGGCACCACCAACGTACCAACCCACGGTCATCCAAAACATGTTTGCCACTATATTCTACGCTGCCAGGGAACAAGTATTGATCTTGTGCTCGTGCAAAGAGTGATATAACGCAGCGGATATTGGGTCTTTGGTGCTGCTCAATGAGATGTTGAAGAAAAGTAGCACTGATGTCTCGTAAAGGCGAAGGCGTTCCCTTTTGCAATTCTAGATGGTGCATATATCCAGTCGAGTCTGCTTTAGAGACGAAGAAAGTCGAGTCGTACGCAGTGGAGTAGATTAAAACCTCAATGGCATAAACCAACACTTCCTTAGATTCCGCCCCATGAGCTTTGGCAGGTGTATTTATAGAGGCAGCGAGAAAGTGGTTCTCGCAGTATGTTCGGTCGGGACGAGTATTTGGAGGTGCAGAGTAGATTGCGGATGTTCGAGTTGGGGGAGTTGAGACATGGTAGATGTTGAAGTTGGTATCTTTAGGAAGCACAGTAGCCAGTCGTTGAAGCAATGTAAGGGGGGTGGGTGTAGGAGTAGAAGTAGGAGAGGCAATTGATATTTTGGCAATAGGCCTCTCAGGAGCAGCCATGTTGAATTAACATACCAAAAGATGGAAGCTCATGAAGTATACATGAGGATGTGAAAGAGAAGTTGGATGGTAGTGAGGGAGAGTAATTGAGCCATACCATATAATGAAGTTGGAGCGCGACAAAGGGAGACGCGCTTGGGATTGCTTGAAATGGACTAGCACTAAAATTAAATTCTGGAGCTTTACTTCGGTTCAGGAAGCAACAAGCAAACGAGCATTACATTCTACAAATACAATTTATAATGGCTTCAAGAACGGCTACCCGACCACTGCAATGTGTTATAAAACGAGTACGACCTTCCTGCGAATGTGCTAGCGTGCAAACCTCCTCCCTACGGCAATTCTCAGCGTCCCGTTCCAGAGCAGAACAATCAGAAGTCCAACGCCCACGATGGTCCTACACCCCAGAAGAGATGAAGGCGCCCTATCCATGGAAGTCGCCGGATCCAAGCAAGGCGTTTCACTGCAACGAGGATCCCGACAAGTTGGACAGATTCTACAACAACTTCCTAGGACGAGGAGGAGATACGATGCTGTCAGACGAGGTCAAATGGCTGGCAATCACACACAAGAGCTTCGATCAAGGGCGGAGAGGCTTCAATGACCGGTTGGCATTCTTTGGTATGGGTTCTGCTTGCGTGTTGAGGCTTTTATGGCACTAATTCTGATTCATTGCAGGACGACGGATCCTCACACTGCAGACGAATTTGGCGCTTCTCAATTCGCCCACCATAGCTACGAGGATGCACACAAACGAAAGCCCCTCGGATGATCGCACTCCATTTTCTCATCCTGCCTTAGAAGGCCTTGAAAACCTATCGAGTGCGCCGGTAGGGGAGATATTGACCAAGGAGAAACTGTCCGCTTTGGCAACGCAAGTGGGGATGCGGGAGGTCATGAGATGGCAACCAAGACTGGTATGATAATCGATGAAAATCCGAAGGACATGGTTGACATTTAACAGGTACACAAACTCGATCATTCGGGCATTGACGTGATTCTTACTACCTGTTTGTACGCGATAATTGGCGCCATATCATTGCACAGGGGCGGAGCAGTTGCAAATGAAATTGCAAGGGAGAAGATTTTGAAGCCTCTGGGGGTTTCATAGCGCGCATATAATATCGATAACAATGTGTAGAATATTGTACAATACAGGAGAAAGTCTACAAATCTGGATCTGCATTCAGATCTACTCTCCGAATTCTTCCTGGTCGTGTTTCGCAAATTATTGTGTAAAGAATCGCTTGGCTTCACCGTTGCAGTCATTTATTTATCCTTTGTTTAGTAAGCGCCTTGCTCTTCTTCGTTCTCTATCACTAGGCTAAAAAGCAGTCATCTGATTTCCGTGCAAGTGTTACTCTGAATCTTTCACGCAGCGGACATCAAAGACCCCGTTTATGCAATCTGAAAATCTACTTCAGTTAGTCCGCTAGCGTTGGTTAGTGCCTCTCCATTCATGAATCCATCAAGATAACATTCCCCAATCAGTTCGCAGGTACCATCTTTCTGTTCTCGTAGCAATACTGGAATGCTGCACCCATACAAAACACAAATCAAATCTCCCCGAGTCGCTCGGCTGGCAGCCATGCCAAGGTGTCCCTCTTCCGTAACAGCAAGCCTCCTCGCCATTGTCACTACAGTATCCTCGACCCGCCCATTGAAATACTTGAGAGGCCCGTCGCAGAATTCTTCCCATTTGGCTGTTGGAGTATACAGTGTCGCATCTCGGCAATGCTCTCCCAACGTCCGACCTCTGAGGAGAAGCATTTTGTTCCTCTCCAACCATTCGCGAAAATATGTAGGAATTCTTTCGTCTGCGCCATGCTCTAAATATGCCTTGCAGAATATTTCAAAATCCTTTCGAAAGAGACCTGGCGCTAGATGTTCTGCTAGGTATCGGTCCTTGCGATCCAGAGCAAGACAACGGGAAATTATTTTCATAAGGCCAGACGTTGAAGCGGCTTTACCATCCAACTGGATACTTTGCTCAGAAGTTGATTGTTCTAAAGGCAGCTCATTCTTAGTCTCGTTGATTTCGCCGGCATCCTCGTACTTGGAACCCCCCAGGCCATCAATCTTGTCCAGAACTACGCCGGTACACGTCAATACTCTGGCGTCCTTTGAAATACTGTACCGCGGAGACTTGTTTCCGGAAGCTTTGTATATTGCTTCAGACTCAGTAACCCATGCCGGACGGAAGTTTCCAGTCCCTGGACTTGAGCCCTGGCAAGCCATGACAGGTATGACTTTGCCCTCGACAGATGCCCTCCAATCTGGAACCCAAGAAGGAAGTGTCTTATTATCCTTGGACTTCCTGGCAGAATAATTGAAGAGATGGGCATAGCAAATGATATCCAAGCTCTTATACTTGGAAATAAAGGACCCGACAAGCTCACTGTACACATCGTATACGGTGGATTTGGGATCAAGTGTCCCGATCAAATCAGAGTCTTTCGCAACCCCGAGAAGAGAGTAGACCCGATCCCGTTCATCAGTTGCCCCACTATCACCAACATAAGCCATCATGGCAACAAGACTCATCTCGTGCGGCCTTTGCGAATACCATTGATTCATACGGCGACGGTTCCAACCTGCATAAAACGCCTTGGTGTCCATGAGGCCATTCCAAACCTTACAAACCCACGTAGCGAGAATCGCATCCTGGAAGTCTCGTCTGGAAATACTCTTCTTCCCGCAAAAGAATGATATTCGTTTGCTGATCAAGAATTCCTGCAACGTCCATACACGACGCCACCAGGGCCTCAATAGCAGCCGCTCAATAGCCTTCCAATTAATGCCCTTTTTCTCACCTCTCATTTCACGCAGCTTTTCTTTGTCCATCGAGTTATCCTTGCGAGTCGCCTTGTCCATCTCTTTGCATAGACGACGTAGGCCATCAACAGCACCCCCGCAATCACCCTCCTCGCCTAACCACACAACGGTTTTAGACGCCTTCTCATAAATCCTTCCCATAATCGCCATCTGTTCACTCTTCTCTTTCTCGTCTGCTTGGTTAATACAAATCGAATCGATCCACCACCACGTCTGCGCCGAGAATTCCTCCAACTGGGGCAGAATGTTCAAGAATCGGTAGAGATCAGCGAGGACTTCAAAACGGTGGCCGTTGATGTTGATGCTTTTGGGATCCATGGTTTGACCCCAGGTGTAGGATAGTGCTACGAATGGCGGGCAGGAGGTGTAGTCCAGAGCAAAGGCCACGAGTTCGCCTGCTGGCTTGGATGGACCATTGCTAAGTCTGAAGAGACGGATTGTGGAGAGGGGTGCATAAAGAGGTTTGGTATCCGCCATGTGTATTGTTGATATATGTTTGATCTATCCGAGTAAAGAGGAGGGGGCATGTATGTTCATTTTCAGCTGGGAGTGCACAGCAAGGCTGTGCCAAGATCCGCCACCTTTGTATCGTTCCCAGCTAAGTGGCTGTCGCCCAGGGACATGCCGTCTAAATAGTATGACTTCAGGATTCAGATATTTTGATCTGATCCATGCAGATATCAGATATTTGGTGGCATGGAGACTGGGGAGGTACTATACCATAGAGAGTGGAAGTGAAGGCATAAGCGGGAGATGATGTCCTCCGATTGGTTTCCGGACCGGACGTAGGTATTACCAGAGTCACGTGCTTCACCATTAGTTCGTATGAAGCTAAGCTGGCTCCTGCAACTATATATACCTTGGAGAACATACAATTCAAAGATTATGGGCTTTTTTTCCGAATTCATTTGTCGTATCGATTTGGAAAGCCTCTTCTCGCTCTAAAGATGGCCCCCCATCTTAAACTCATCACATCCCCCACCTATTATACTGCCATGGCGCATATCCGGCAGCGCGCCTTCTCCGACAACCCCCTCAACAAATGTCTCTACGGTCAAGTCCCCGTAGATATCCTCGAGGCGTGGTTTGCGGAGCGAGAGAAGCGCGATTCAGAGGATAAGTCCCAGAGGATTATTGCAATCATGGATGACGATGAAACAATGCTGGCGTACGCAAAATGGGAAGTGCCAGCAGATTGTATGTCCGATATTCCAGGCATTTTGGACAGTGAACGCAGAGATGGAAGTGAGGGTGAAACCTTTGGCATCCTGAAAGTTCCTGAGGGTGGAGATGAAGAGTTGTTTGCGGCGTTTAGGAGGGGTATTGCGGGGAACCGAGAGCGGTACTCTGATCACTTGGTAGACTTCTGTACGTGCAGACCTATGAGTCTACTTATGCTGCTCTGATCTAATATCTCCAGCTCTTCATAATCTAGCCGTACTCCCCGAATATAAAGGGCGTGGTTACGCGGGGACATTAGTAAGATGGGGTACTGAGCAAGCGGATGCCTTGAAGAGAAAATGCTATCTGGAGTCGACACCTGCTGCGTATGACTTGTATTGTAAGCACGGCTGGGTGACTGTTGACGAGATCGTGCTTGGATTGGAGAAGTTGGGGGGAAAGAGCATACTATTATGATTATGATGAGGGAACCAAAAGAAGTTGCCCCGTGAATAAGCTTGCCTGCTCATGTGGGATGGTTTCTGCAATGGAGAAAATATTTAACTCGTAACTGTTTCGGGGCCCTTGAAACCCTGGCGATCTCCTTGATGGGCATGGGATTTCTCGGGTCGCGAAGTCTGCGACTAATACTATATTATCCACGCACGTATAGGCATTACTTATGGGTTGCCCATAACACAGATCAATATCCAATGGTCTTCTGAACTTCCCAAATGGGTCTGAGCATTTTGCTCTTCACTTGAAAAAGCAACGTGAACAAGAAGAAGGGATGGGCGGTAGTTGAAATCTAGCGGACTCGTCCAGGCAAGCTCTCAGCATTTTTGACTGTCACAAGGCGAGGGGAAACGGGAAAGTAGAAGATTCTTCAACATTCCAGTGCTTTTAACTGGATATGAGCGCTTGTACACTAGGCACCTTGGTGCAAGTGCTCCGCTCGTGAGAATTGGAGGAGTGGATGACTTGAGTCTAGTCGCTATCCAACATTTTACTCACTGCACTGATAAATTCCCCGTTCAAGATATATGGTCGAGTCAATCTAGACTCATGCAAGCATACTTTCTCGTACACGAAGGCATTGCTGCTCAGGCATTGTCCATCTTTCCCCCAACGCCGTCGCTATGCATGAAACCCCAATCCATATGCGTTACCTGCACCAGCCCCTTAAACCGCTTGCGCTTCTACTGCAGTAATAACGTCTTTGGTGATATCTCTGAAGATTTTACACAAAGAGCAGTCCTTGTACTTCTCAATCAGCAGGCTAGAGTCCTTCGTATCAGCCAGAGTATGGGCAGCCTCAGAGCTTCCAATATCGTGGCCGTTAATTTCAGTCCCGACTGGATATACCGGCCTCCTGCCAGTCTCGACCAACATCACAAACTGAGGATCGATAGGTACGCTTCCAAGAAACTTCACCCCAAACTCCTGTGCCATAACCTGACCACCGCCTTTGCTGAAGACATTTGTGCATTCCGAGCAGTTCGGACACACAAACCCACTCATGTTTTCTACCACCCCAATGACATTTATGCCCGTCTTGACGCAGAAATTGAGTTCCTTTTTGACATCTGCGGTTGCCACGGCTTGCGGCGTTGTAACTACGACGGCACCCGCAACTTGTCCTGGAAGTGCATTCTTTAATAGTGTTTCGGCCAGAGAGATATGCTCGTCGGAAGTTCCAGGTGGAGTATCGATGAGGAGGTAATCAAGCTCGCTCCATAGCACATCCGTCAAGAATTGGCGCACCATAGCCGTCTTCTTGGGTCCTCTCCATACCACTGCATCGCCTCTTTCTCGTAACAAAAATCCCAAGCTCATACACGAGAGTGATCCGACTCCAGGGGTGGAATTTGCAGAGTGGACGGGAACTGGGATCCAGCCACCGGGGGCTTGTGTTACTTTGGCGCTCTCGATGCCGAAGAGACGTGGGATAGAGGGCCCTGTGAGGTCGATATCAAGGATGCCAACGGAATGGCCGGCTAGGGAGAGGGAGAGGGCGAGTTGGGTGGTGATGGAGGATTTCCCCACTCCACCTTTGCCTGAGAGGACCTTTTGCTATTAGCTTGATATATTGAGGCTTCTGGAATAACATACCAGAACAATATGCTTGACTTTATCAAGAGACATTTTGATTTAACTATTATAAACTTTGTCAATCATATGTGTCATGAAGTTGTCGCATTTTAAGAGGTAGTGTTGTCAACGCAAATGCAAATGCAAATGGAGATGGAAATACAAATTCTTATCGATTATCAATCTTTGTTCTTTCCTGGCCGAACACGGAATGACGCTTTCAGGCCCACCTGCACCCAGAGACCCCCTTTTCTGCCGAGTCAGACCGCCGCCCAACTACCAAACCAAAACATCCGACGCTTCCCGCGACAACTTCTATACATCGGTATCACAACTTCAGTATTGGCGTTGTTGTCTCAAAAGATGAACCCTTTTATCCTCACTTCAACATCAATATGAGAGCCTTCTCTCGCCCCTATGGATATGGACGACCCTTGGGGCTCACCGTGGGCAGACGAAGTTCAGAATCCCGTCGCGACCAAAGAAAGCCATGATGTTGCTGAAGAGCTAGGATCAAGGACGCCGGTCAAAGCGTCCAGTGTAGCTCTGCAAGAGCAAACAATTACACCTTGGGATAACCCGAACGATGGCGCTGATGATGGCTTTGGAGATTGGGCCGCGGTACCCTCGGAGACAGGAATTAGCCTCGACGGGGCGCATGATGGGTGGGGGATGGGTACTGGCGTCGCCGACACGCATTTGACGAAGCCGGACACGAATGGGCTCTCTGCTGGTTGGAATGCAGTGCCGAGAGTTGCAGAGGACAATATATCGAAATTGGCACCCAGTCTCCTACGTGAACCTACGAATATCACGCGACAGCCCTCATCGGACCCATGGGCTTCTGTAGTGGCAACTGAGGAGATACCGGGGCGAATTAGGTTGGAAGAGGGGCAATATCCAGAAGAGACCAAGAACTCTGCTGTTGGGAATGTCGGGTTGGAAACAACAAATGGGGAGTTGGAATCGGGGCCCCGGACGAGAGATAATTCTATCGAAAAGGCCGTCCCAGCCGAGGAACTTTTAGAAAATGGGAATTTGGAGGTTCTCAAGCGAAATCAGACAGGAATCACTGCAAATAGACCCGTGGAAGCGGATTCCCAGGATCATCAAAAGTTTCAAGATCTAGAATTTGAATTACTACCTGAAGTGGAGGATATTAGACCCGAGAAGCCAACCAAAGACAGGAATCGGGAGGAGGCGGCGATGCCCAATGGAATTGAAAGTGTTCAACAACCTGACAAACCATTGCCTATTTCTACACAGACCTCAACATCCCAGGAAGTAGATCACATGTCCTCAAGATCATCGACCTCGCCCTCGGAACAAAGTCATCACGATGAAATCCTCTCCGAATCCCCACGAACATCGTTGGAGGAGGATCCAACGCGGTCCCAAATGCCGAGAAAAGCCTCGAAAGTGCAAGAGCTTGTGGAACACTTCGATACTCTGGTCAAAGAGGATGAATCACCCGAGGTTACTGGTGATGAACGTACTGAAGTCGTGCAGCAGTCGGATAATGATGAAGATGATATAGATGACTTTGGGGACTTTGAGGATGTGCAGTCTGACCTGGATGGGCCCATCGAGTCAAGCGAACCAGTTGAGACTTCAGCCCGTCCTACCACACCAGATTCCAAAGTTCCGCCGCAAGTCATGGAACGTGAACTGCAATTGTCTCCGGAAATGCAAACGCCCCAAAAAGAGTATGGGCCTGTGGACTATGCCCCAGATGCCTCACTGTTGAGCCGACTGTATCCCAGTATCGAGGATGAGTTACCCAGTGAGAGTTGCTTCATCGCAGATCGAATGCCTCACGATTCATTTACTTCAACCGAGCAACGCAAGACGTGGTATAGAATTTCTAGATACGGCCCGTTAAGGAAGCATAATATGGGGGATGATGAGAACTACACCCGAGTTAACTGGAAGCAATCATCAGTCCGAGCTGAGACGTTAAAGATAGTTGCTAGATGGATTGAAGAGGACCGTATCAGTGGGCGCGTTATACTTGGAGGCGGTAGTAAAGCCGGCTCTATGTTTGGTTGGAATGACCAAAAAGCGACACCTGCATCAATAACTGCAGCTTTTGCGAGCAAGGCAGCGAAGAAGATCGTTGAAGCACCGGTGGAGCCTACTTTTGAGGTTCCGCGAGAGTGGCCAAAGGGCCTCGTAAGGGACCACTTAGCATCTAAAGGTTCTTCACCCAAAGCGCGTCGGAAGAGCTCAGTAGCATCCAAAAGCCCGGAGGAAGCCAAGGTGGAACGGCAATCGCCAGTTGCAAATTTCGGATGGAACATTGTTCCTGAGAGCTCCCATAAGTCTCATAGTCGGTCTTCCTCCAAGGAAATGTCCTCTAGGTCTATTCCAATCGGAGTGCCTATCACGAAATCTCCATCCCCACCCCGGAAACGTGCATTATTGAGCCCTTCATCCTCAGCCACGTTCAAACCAGCGGAGCCTGTCCACGATACATCAGCGCCTGTTGCTAAAGATGAGGTTCCGTTAGGTTCTGCACAGGAAAAGATAATTGTGCCACCACCTAAAGCAGCCGTGGCAAATCTCGCCGAAGAAGATGATGATTGGGGGGAGATGATATCCTCCCCAGTGACTTCTACTGCCCCGGCCTTTCCTCTGTTTAGTGGCTTGCGGCATAAGAAGTCGCAGAGTCTTGGCGGAGCTTTCTCATCCGTCAAACCATTTAATCCTACCATGGCATCGATTCAATCTATAGATTCTAAACGAGGCTACCGCCCCGCTCTAAGTTTTGATGAGATCCTCAAGCCAGAGACGCAGAGCCCTCGAAGTGCCAATTCTCCGGAGAAACCAAATCTGTTTTCCGAACCTATGGACGCATTTTCAAGCCCTGTTGACCCAGCCCAACCTCTTCCAGCCGGCAATAGTGATCCTTGGGCCTCGGCAGATTTCTCCTTCTTCGAGACAGCATCTGCTCCTACACCTCCTGTGTCCACACCATTGCCGAAAACGATTCCGAACAAAACGGTCAGTTTTGTAAATACACATGTGAGGGCCTCTTCACACGCAACTCGCAAATCAAAAGAAGAGATGGAACAGGATAGGATCGTGCAGGATATTGTGAAAGGCCTTCCGGATCTTTCGTATATGCTTAGACGGTAGATTTGATGGGCGTGTTAGGAAGAAGATGAGACTCATGGGTAGGCGATTTTGAAATGTGCATTTTAGCGTGGGGGATTGGATATAAATATTATAGGGTGGGGATTAGATATTGTATACTACGTAATATTATTGGGAAGAGCTTGGAGTTTCGGTGGGCTGTGTTGCATCAATTTCAAAGGCCTTATTCGTGACCACAGTGTGATTCTCCCGGATGACTTTGAGTTACGGAAGTTCGGAGAGGTTGGAGAAAAAAGGGGAAGTGGTCACGTTTCGTTTGGTGGGGTTGAGGCCCAGCCACAGGGTTGCAAAAAAATAAATCACTCACCAATTTATTGACCGTGAAACTCTCTTTTCATCTCACCTCCCGTAGGTTTACACATCTAGATCTAGGTCAAGGTTTACAAACAGTTCCTGGCCAGCTTCTAGAGCTTACATCGAGCTCATCTTGTCAAAGAAACCGGTGGTACGTACCTACTTGTAGGCGGTGGTGATTGTTAAAAGTGCTAGGTGGGCATTTGCTCATGACGCTGCAGATCAAAAGATTTTTTAAACGACCATTCCATCAACACCACAACTCTACCGAACTCACGACTTCTACTATTCTACTAATTTACACACCATCGCATCGCATCGCATCCATCGCATTGCATAACAGTCCGTCCTCGTTCTCGATGATTAACCATCTCTGAATATTTCGCAATTCAATTGCCAATCGTCTCGCTAGGCACACGAAGCTGTGACTGCGAACCCCACCAAGTTCTTCAACCTCTTTCTCTTGACTCCTCCATGAGCACCAAAGACCTGCTACGATTCTTGTCCAAGCCCGCCAAGTCAGTTTTCCCATCCCATTTCATGTTCCTCCTTGGTCGGCATCTGGCTTCTCTATCAGTTGCCATACCTTGTCCCATCATCTGTTCTGGAAATATCCAGAGGTGGCGGTCAAGCAACCAAGCAAGCATCAACTTCTCTTGCACAAGACTATTCTCGTTCCTTCCCTTGCCTCCTCTTTCTTGCCTTCCTCTCCTACTATATCTCATGCTAATAATCATTATTACAGGCCTAGATAACACCAGCCACACCCCCATCACCACTATCCAAATCGAACCAAACCAAACCAAAAACCCAAATCCGCAGATAATCTCGTCTGCTAGACCCGATATCTACACACGGTATCGGCATCTACAGAGTGAGGACAACCCCAAGAGTCACCATTCCTTCCCAAAAGGACTTTTTCATCCCTTTGTGCACCCGACCTCCATAACGTCCCCACAAGACGTTCCCATAGCTCCCTTATTCAGCTGGCTCCGCCAGCACATACAATTTCCCACGGTTCTGTGGGCCTTCTCTTCTCAGGCGAACACCGCAAGGTTCGTCTGAGTGGCAGATAGTGCTTCACAGTACTTGCCAATCAAGCGTTTTGTTGCCACATCAGTAGACCATCTCGGCCAGGAAGAATCTCGAATCAGTAACTGGTTCCCGCCATTACGTAGTTATGGTCAACCTCGAAATCCCATCCCAGTATACATTCTCGCCTTCTGAAGGTACACCACACCTTACGATCAATCGTGATGCTACTATCGATCTTGATAGCAGCAATGCCTTTGAAGGTGAGTACATCAACGGGATCTTTCAAGATATTCGCTAACAGCAGTAGGCCCTGAGAAGTTGCTAGAGGTATGGTTTGCTCCCTCACCAGATACTCTTCCCGTAGGAACCAAGAAGGATGGCCTAAAGGCGGTTTCTGGCGAGACATGGAGGGAGATGTTGGATATGGTCAATTGCAAGGTTCTGTCGGTCGTCGAGTCCGATCATGTTGATGCCTATCTCCTCTCTGAGTCCAGCATGTTTGTCTTCCCACACAAACTTATCCTTAAAACATGCGGCACTACAACTCTCCTCCTTGGTCTCCGGCGTATGTTGAGAATCGCCGCTGTAGATGCTCGCTTCCCTTGTCTCAACAGCAAGTCTTTAAAGGAAGTCAAGGCTGCTGCGACGCCATACCGAGTCTTCTACAGTCGCAAGAACTTCTTATTTCCCGACAAGCAACATGGACCTCACAAAAGCTGGAAGAGTGAGGTTCAATTCTTGGATGATATGTTTACTGGTGGAAGCGCTTATATGGTTGGCAAAATGAACGGAGACCATTGGTATCTTTATTTGACTACGCCAAACTCTGGTCTCACCCCACCCCGAACACCCGACAATGAAAGAGTTCCAACAGAAACCAAGATACTGAAACTTCCTCCTAGCACAGCCTATGCTGTTGGGCAGGGCGCTATGGGCAATGATGACGAGACCCTTGAAGTCCTCATGACAGATCTTGAGCCTGAGAATGCTAAACAGTTCTATCTTGAACACGCGAGTGCGGTCGCGGAGGGCAAGTATGCAGCGAGGGCTCATGAGGCCAGAAAGGAAGCAGCAGATAGCTTAGGCGAGTTGAGCAGCAACGATATGACAGCCTCCAACTTGAGCGGAACAACAGCCGGCAGCACCGATGAAGGCTTTGACATATTCAGCAACACCTCATCCGACAACAACGGAGGTTTCACCCCAGACTCTTTGCCAGAAGAACTCAGCACCGAGGGCCATGCTCTCGGCACAATCGTTTCGGAAGCTTGCGGTCTCTCCGACGTCTACTCTACCACCCGATACCCCGATGCACGCGTCGATGCGTACCTCTTTACACCCTGCGGCTTCTCTGCCAACGGCGTGATTCCTGCTCCAGATCAAGCAGGTTCCGCAACGCACTACTTCACGGTCCATGTCACACCGGAGCCACAATGCTCGTACGCATCTTTCGAAACCAACGTACCAGGCCGCCAGTCTGGTCGCGACACGGTCGAGGTGATCAAGGAAGTCGTGAACATCTTCAAGCCCGGCCGTTTCAGCGTGACGTTGTTTGAAGCCAAGGCGAACAGCATTGAGACTGGTGGAAAGGAGCAGTTGAATAGTCGATTAGGATTAGAGAGGAGCGCGAAGATGGAGAGGATCAAGGGGTATCGACGCGTAGAAAGGATCGTGCATGATTTCGATGGGTATGATCTTGTGTTTCGATACTACGAGCGTGATGATTGGGTTGGTGGTTCGCCGAGGTTAGGAGAGGCTTATGACTAGGCCTACCAATCATGAGATTTCCTATTTCCTATTCCTGTTTCCAGTCATACACGGGAAGCTTCGCTTGGAAAAATTTGACTTCTGGTACAGACAGACAGAAGATCTCATAGTTACGGACGGCAGCCTGTTTATAGGGTTCAACAGAGTTGTTTTTATGGTGGCATATTTTTTATTTTATTTTCCTTTGGATTGGCATTAGTGGATGTGTAAATAGCACCGTCATTACAGTACTGCGATATTAGCAAGCAAGCCGCGCATGGCGTTTGCAATATGAACACTCCGTACAAATGCGTTTATTTGTCCACAGAGTGTAATAATGTCGATGGTTTTATATGATGTTGTAGTGGTGAGGTGGGAGTAATAGTGAGAGTGAGGTGTGGGAGTGGAGTGAGTGAGAGTTTATGCACATGATTCAGGAGTACTGGCACTTTATGCATTTCAATAGAAAACTTCTGGCGTCTGGAGGTGGGCAAAGAGGCTCATTGCTTGAGAGGCGCTCATGGGTATGGTGCAGGGCAAGATAAGGAGGGGGTGGTGAGGTGGTGTGCGGAAGCTGAGGAAGATGGCCTTGATGTAGGTAGGTATGCAGGGCAGGTTACCTTGGTATGCTGTCTGTTGGACGTGGATGAGAGAGAGTCGTGAGTATGTAGGTAGCTATATAAGGTAGAATATATGCTATGCTATGAGATGATTAATTAGCTAATTTGAAACACTGGGTGATGATATGAGAATGATAAGCTAGTCTTTGATATATCTATGGCCGGAGTACGAGTAAACCTCTGCATGTCTTGATGGTATGGTACAAGTATCATGTCATGAGCCACGGCTCGGTTGGTCTCGATACGGACGGAGGAAAGGCTCAAAGGACCATGTGCGGAGTAATGGATGACTGAACGAACTTACATAGCCTACTTATCGATCAGCCTGGCAGATCGCTCGATCGACGATGGTGAGGCTGGGTGATGGTGAGTGGTGTCGTGTATGCAAGCACTAACCGACGAAGCATAGCCGGAAGATAAGAAGAGCGCAACTGGAGACCAGTGGACAGATGTGAGGTGAGGTGTGACGCAGAGTGCCAGAGTTGGATAGGATGGGATGTGAAGTGAAGTGATAGGGATAGGGTCGCAGAAACGGACGTGTTGGTGCGGTGCGAGTTGGGGCGGTGCGAATGCGAATGCGGGTTGGGAGAGGACGTGATGGGGGCCTGGCTGATGCGTGGTGGTTTTGGAGACGGG